>NC_040895.2:10729962-11004962 GCF_900634795.4 Betta splendens
ACCCAGACCGGAGCCCCCAGCCTGCTCCAGCCTTGATCCCACACCCTCCTGCCCAGACACGGTGTATGCTCAGATCCTCTTCCAAGAGAAACAGCTATAAACGCAGCAGCTGAGCACCTCCTGGTGAGGGCAGAGGTTCAGCTCTCCAAACTGGACTGAGTGGCACACAAAGGACTGTATTTATGAACTATTCGTATGGCATTTAGCATTTGTTGTTGGCAAATGAGGGTTTTGTGTTTTGCCTGCGTGGTTCCATTCCAGCGCAGCAGATTTTTAGACCTTGTAAGTCTGTTGTTTGTTTGCTGCCATCGTTGGCCTGGGAGCCAGATGTTTATAGGACCGCTTTTACTGTTAACTGTATAAACTCAGGAGACTGTGTGGAAAGAAACTCATGTCCAGGTTTGTTACTGCAGTGTCGTAAGGCACTGTCACACTCAGCTTTAATACATTAATAATTACAGTACTAATACTTCAAATGAATAAATAAATAACTGAGTCTGACTTATGAAGAGTACAAATGCTGTTTTGAGTCATCTCCTCAAAGTGGATTGGTGGGTACTTGGACACATTTGTTCATAATCTGAGCGAACCACATGTAAAAACCAAAAACACCACATTATTACAAGCAGCTGTCGTGCATTCAGTGCCTGACTTATGCAGCAATGAGAAACAAATAAGTTTTTATTTTTTTTAATTTTCTATCGAGGAAAAATTTCAATGCAAAAGATAAAAAACACAAGAAGTATGTCTAATAAATATAAAGAAACAGCCAGTAGCTGCAGAATCTGGTATAATTTTCTCATATAGAATATGTGCTTCTTAAATTTAAAAAATATATTTGGCCAATAAACACACATTAGAACGGGGAGTCCTCTGTTTCTGATTTGAAAGTCCGATCAACAAGGGGCAGACATAGACAGTGAATATTAATCCTGGAAGCAGCAGGCATTAAGCTGAAGTATCCAGCAAAGGTGAAGGGTGCAGACGGTTTTGTGAAGGTCAGTGTGTGAAAAATGGGATGAAGTGCTTGAAGAAGGAGAATGATGCATGTCCACGGCACTCTCTCTGTGAGTGGGAGAGCTCCAGAGAGAGGCCATCATCCTCCACAGTTCAGACTCACTGACTAGGATGAACCTGCTAATGACTACATTTATTCAAATTAGACTAATTGTAATCATGGTTAATAATTAGCTTTACAGTGCATTATAATTGGGTTAGGCTACAAGATGGTTCTGCCTAGGTGCAATAATTTATTTGATTTAATTATTCTGAGGAACTCAATGGTTTGACATTTCATAACATAAAACCAGTGATGTAGAGAGAATGGAGATGGCTGTTGTCTTTAGAGAAGGTCATTGCTCGCTCCCTGGGAAAATTATGAGGACTATTTTCCAGTCTATTAAGCTACTCCACTTAGCACAATTAGCCACACACACAAAGGTTAAAGACAGAGACCTCTTCCTTTATGACAGAAAACAGTGGTGCAAGTGCATGAGAGCAAACGAAAGAGAACAATCCCTCCCAGTCTCGTCCAGGCTAATGCAATTTTAACTGGAAACATCCGTGCAAAAATACAGTTCAGGAGCCTCAGTTCAACGTTTACGAAGGGTTAACTTTCATATTGTCTCTCTTCACATGCGTCAGGCTTCCCCAGGAGTGTGTTTTTGAGGCCCTACAGTGATTACACAGAACAGTCTGATGTGGCTGTACACACATATCTGTCCTCGGTTAACCATAAACATGCACACAAAAAGCTGCGACAAGCAAAATGGACACCTCGGAAAGACCCAAAGACATTTCACATCATCCACAACACACACACATGACATCGCAGTAAACTTGCAGAGGGTAATGATACAACAAGATGAAAAAAGCTCCTCGTAAAAGCCACATTACAAAGTGTAGTGAAAACACATGTGAGAAACAACAAAGGGAGCGCAAGGAAGTATTCACAACTAACCAAACATCCTGGACGGCTCTCACCACAGATATTCACCAAAGCAAAACAATACAAATCCCAGGAAACAAATGCTGAGAAAAGCAGAGGCTAATGCCGAAGGCTTACGTGCAATTTGTGGGAACTGCTGTGGTTCTAAAACGGCGTTTCTTAGAGAACACTGGCTGAGCGTCACTCAAATGCTTCTTGATTACTGTCATGTTGAATCAACACTTAGTTCTGCTAAAAGAGCTCAACTTATATTATTTGCTTGTTTTCTGTGTTACTTTTTATAAAGTCTTTGCCTGTTTTACATTATTTACCTCAATGAACAAGTTGTAGCATATGCATAATAAGAAAATAAAACAAAACAGATAAAAACAAATAAAATAAAAACAGTCATACCAAAATATCACAGATTCACCATGGACAGTTTAGGGAAATGTCTTTAATTTTATTTTGATTGTTTTATTCAAATTAGTTGAAACTTAGTATTTACATTGGAAAATACAGAATTAAATACTTATGCATAAGGTAAAGTTAAACCTGCCAACAAATACTGTGGAATGACATTACATTACACACACACACACACACACACACACACACACACACACACACACACACACACACACACACACACACACACACACACACACACACACACACACACACACACACACACACACACACACACACACACACACACACACACACACACACCTCAGCTGGTGTGTGCCAGGGTTTCTGTGATAGCATACGGTTGTGTAGATATAGAGGCCGGAGGCACAACAGCACTGTCACCTCACTCACATGTCCAGGTGAAAACTCTGCCCCAGGCATCACCTGCCAGCAGAGTAGCATGGGTCCTACGCCAGAGAGAGAGAGAACCTATTCATTATAGGTGCACAAAAACTCACACCACATCCAAAAACAGAGTTCAAAGCCTAAAGTCTAATTCTCCCCTCTCACTTCAGTGAGTGGGTGCAGTCCATTTACTGTACCTGGACATTGCCAAAGCTGTGATAGCTGCATTGTTCTTGTAGAGGCGCCGCGACACAGCCTCACTTCTCTGCAGCTCTCGGCATAACACCAGATGTCTCTCCCAGCGTTTAACCTGGCACAAGCTGTTCACTGTGGATACATCAATGCCCATTTACACCCTGTCTGTAACCCGCACCCTGCCCTCTAAAAAAAAAATGCGAACGTACAGCGTTTATCTGCGGCCAGCAGGTTAAAAAGGAAGAAAAATCCCTCAAGTACAAATGCTTCAATGTTATGTAAAGACTTGTCTCGATGTAATTTACCAAGCATAATACTCGTATGAGGTGACGTGAGGCTGTAACCAACGTATGCCAAATTGGATCTGGGTATTATTGCTTTCTAAATTATACACGCACAAACACGTCAGCAGAATTACTCATCAGTGTTTACTGCCTCTATGTTTAATAACTTTATAAGAACATAATTCCTGCTAGCCCTAATGCTAGTGAGGGATGGGGTGAGCATTACAAGCACTCATCTGGAAACCATGCTGTCTGGCTCGGAGATGAGCGGTTAAAAATAATCATCTCACACTTAAGGATTTATCTAATTAGATAGCAATGGGTGTCTCTGAAGCACAAACCTCTTTGTGTGGCTGCATCCTAGTCTGTTTCACAGTTATGCTACTGTCAGCCTTTCCCATCATCTGTGTTATTATAAACGCAATACATGCATGCATGTCCTACCCTACTGCCAGTAACATTACCGTCTCTCTCCGTTCGCTCCTGCCCTGGGGACACAAGCTCTTCTGGAGGGCCAGGTAATTGTGTTCTGGTGTACTCTGTCTTCCATATCTGTATGAGAGACACATAACGAGTAGCAAAATCACACATAATTCAACATAATAACAAAACGCTCAAATACACACCAGCATGCGTGCGCAGCCCATAAGTCAACGCGATAATAAAGTAATAACAGCGCGCGCGTGTGTGTTTGTGTGTGTGTGTGTGTGTGTGTGTGTGTGTGTGTGTGTGTGTGTCTGTCTGTCTGTCTCCGGGTCGTGTGACATGGCCATCCACTATATAGTGAAGCCCAATTAAGAGTTTGTTTATAATTGATGCAGAATATGCATATATTCATTTTAAACTAAAGAAAATCACACAAACAACCCATATGTTGTCAGCTAAACTTGAAAGCCTTTTTTCCCAGCTATTAATTCCAAAAACCCACCCGTATGATGCCATCTGCACAGCCAGTGACGATGACGTTCCTAGAGTCCCACTCCTGTCGCTGTGTGAAGCACACACACAGGATGTCTGCTTGAGGCCCGCAGGAAGTGTCAGTGCAGGTCAACAGCTGACCCTTCATGGTCCACAGGTAAAGCTGAGGCCCAGCACATGACGCGATCTCACCCTTGGACAGATTAACACAGTGTGATGTCCATGTGAGTACAGAAACACAAAAATGCACAAAAACAATCACATGTACAGTAGAGGATGTGCATGCTGTCAGCACTGTGCAACCTCCCTTCCTCATGCTGGGAAAAACCGCACGACAACAGCGAGTCAAGGAAACTGTAAATCCAGTCTCCATTGACAGGGACGCAGAAAAACAAGTAAAGATACTGTATGTCTAGACTTACAGTGAGTTCATTGATAGCCAGAGCAGTGATGCTGGTTGTGTGTCCTGCTAACTGGGTAATGTAGCTGAGCTCATCCATATCCCACAGGATACAGGTGAGGTCACGGGACCCGCTGACGATCAGACTGTGGACCTCAGAGACCGCCAGGCAAACCACTGCATCTGTATGACCGTACAAAGGCTGCGTAGAAAAACTGGGTCAGTGTTATTGTGACCCGCTGTCCAGTCTCCGATGTAGACAAGCACAAAGTCACCTGTCTGAGTTTCAGATGAGTGGGTTTGTCCTTGTTGACAAGTACGTCCCACACACACACCACGGTGCTGGTTCCTGCCGTGACGATAGTTGTTGGATTGGGACACGCGGCGCACAGTGTCTCGCCCCAGTCACACAAACTCTCACAAAAAGCAACAGTCTAAAGATGGACACATGAGGACATGGTCAACACATGAATTGTGACCTGTATATCATTTCAGTTCATTTTAGCATGATTATGAGCCTGGGTGCTACCTTGTCTGTGGCATAGTTTCCAAAGGCACAGCTGTGGTCAGGGAAGCCCCAGCTAAAGAAGGAGGTGGACGCGGGTGACAGGACGAGCTGGTTTCTTTCCAGGATGACAACCTCTTTCTCCAGACACATTATTTGACCTACTACACCTCGCGGCAGCTCTGTGAGGGGTTCATATTGATTTCGGAAGAAGGACAAGTTGTGAGAAGCCTGGTCTAAAAATCAATCAGTCAAAACATATTCACCAATAAAAATGTATGGTCTTAGAAATACAAACGAGTGACCTCATTCTGCCTTTGGTGTACCTGAATAAACATGCTGTCGAAAGAAAAGTTAATGGCGTTTCAAAAACATCACATTAAAGAGCTTGGTAGCTCAGTAAACTTGAAGAATTTCATTAAATTGACGAAAGAAAAGTGGGCAATTAAAACAGCTATTGCCTAGCCACAACAGGCTGAACATCTGTCCTAGAGGGACAACTGCATCCTGGACAGTGTAAGTCGTAGATGCATGCGTGTATGTGTGCGATGAGAGAGGGGCTGTAATTGTGCCTGTAATTGACCAATTCATGCAGGAACAGGCAGAAATCATTATGTCCTATTGCCAGTTCTGCTTCCGAAATCCCCAGGAAGACGCTGTGTCTGCATTAGTCCTAGCATTCCTCCTCCTATTCATCTCTATCTGCTTATTGATCAGATCAGACACTCTAAGATTTAATATGAAATGTAATATGCAGGAATCTCTCCCTGAGCATTCACAGATTCATCTCCTCTCCCTCAGCGGGCCTATAGAGACATTCAGATTATTAAGTAGGGCTCAGTGGAAGAGTCATCTCCATATTGTAGCTCTAACAGATAGCTTCTTCTTCCGTTCCATAGTGTAAATTAATCTATGGACAATTTTGCTCTGTTTTAATGATCCTCTTGAGACCTGGGCACATCTTCTATATAATAATTGACATCAAAGAGTGTAAAATACAATAAAGGAGCAACAGAGTTGCAGATGACTGTGCTGTAGAGTACCTCTGAATGGCTGAGAGGGAGACTTCAGTTTATCAAGCTTGAAGAAAAAAGGAGTAGGAGAAGGTGACGATCCCTCTCTCCTAGAGCCACTGCGAGGTGGGTGTGGCTTGGTGAAGAGCTGTGGAAAAAACACGCAAACAGGCACGTTATTGAAATAATATTATATATCTGCAGAACGCAAGCAACGTATTTTTGTTTGCACAGAAGAAACCTACAGTATCTTTACCTGTTTGGGAACCTGGCCAAAGTTGCTAACGTATCCCAAGATTGTGCTCCGTATCACGGGGTCTTTAGCATCCTGACAACCTTTCTGGGCGTAGAAGTAAGGATGGAACGTGTTGACGCTTTCTACGGCGGCAGCACCTTGTTGGCGGCATCCAAAGATAAGGTCGATCCACAGGTGGAGATTGGAACTAACATAGTCACTTTCCAAGGCCTAGACAGAACAGGAGGCAGTGCACAACATTCTTGTCAGGTAACATTACAGAACTGCTGTAAATGTGTTATTCAGTGTTAAAAGACAGTAGTGTGTCGTGTTATTACAGTGGGACTAAGACCATCAGTCAAACTGTTAATATAAGAGTTTAGAAAAACAAGAAACTTCTACAGGAATGCACAACCAATCAAATTATTCAGGTACTGTATGATCTCTTCCGAAAGTCAATTTAAAAGCAGCAAGCGGTGCAGCCGTGTTATGAGCAAAGCCTTATGCTGGAATTAAAGAACGATCTGGGGTTGAATTAGCCAGAGACTGGCTCTGAAGAGTTAATAAGGAAAAGTGGGCATTATGGCCAGCTGTATCTGTGCACCCAGTCCTAATAAACCTATGGAGGAACGAGAAATAACTGAAGGAAAAAAATCATTACAAAGATATATTTTCCAGAGTTAATTTGTCTATGAAAAAAAAACAATCTTCTAAAATCACTAATTTTATGAGAATGGTAGGCAACACGAGTAGTTCAGTAGATTACAGAGTGATAATCATCATAGATGCCCCAGGAATAAAAAAAAGCGAGGGTCACAATCCAATGGATGGAGACTCAAAGAATTAACAAATTTACACAAGAAACAAAAGTTGAGAAGAGAGAGAGAACATTCAGCCAGTACACAGCTGCCAGAAGCAATTGCATCATGAAGAAGAGAGTCTTGTGTTTGCACTGAATAGCTGGTAAATAGGCCTGTTGTCCTTCAGCTTCACTGGCCCAACTCAGTTAGATAAACTGAACTTTAGGGACCATGACACTGTATAAGTGGCTGCAGTGAATCAGATCTGTGTCTTAGTGTGCAGCGCATTTGTCTTTCTGCCTCAGTGTAACGGTCCTGCTCTGAAACAGCACATCTGTGTACACACATTCACTGATACTGACAAACATTATAATGCAATAAGCTGTGTGTAACAGACAAGCCGGTGAGGAGGCTCACTGACCTCTCGATGCATTCTGATGAACTCCTGAGGGTCACCTTTTGCCCACGGAGGGAGCTCCACGTCTCCAAGAGCGGTGCCATTCTCCATGCAGCCTGTGCACACAGAAACGTGCAGTACATAAACCATTTCTGTGCATCATTTATCCCCCAGAGCTTAAAAACAGCTTCAAACTTTTTTTTTTGTTTTGCAATTGGTGCCACTATAAGCAACATTTAAATAAACTTTTATAAATTCATAGATGCAAATGTACATTCACACCTCAGTATTGACACAATATTTAATGATGGCCTCGATTTATATATTTTTTTAAATATGTTATTGCGATAACCTCTAAATTCAAACTAAAATATATTTGCTATAGCAAGTAAATAATGTTTGATGATGTTTGAGCCTGACCCAGCTGGATGTTGTTGGAGTTGAGCAGGAAGTCAGGCAAGTAGAAGAACTCTGGAATCAGCTCTCTGACGTCTCCCATGTTGTCTCCGGAGGCCGACTCCCACTCCTTCTTTACACTGTAAAACATCCGCTCTGGGATGTCAAACCCGCCCTGGGAGGAAATGCAACACTGTAAGGCCCTCTGCATGCCACTAAAGCAAACTTCAGAAGAGGCATATTAATGAAGCGGTCTGCCTGAGTCAGGGCAGCAAAACATATTTTATATTCTTCATTGTATTATTGGAATATGTGAAGGAAGCTTTTCATCTTTTTGTAAAATTCCATAATCTGTGATGGAAATCTCATGAGAGTGAATGTAATTCAGAGTAAAACAATTACCTCAATGAATGAAAATAGCATATATATGGGTAAATTCAGTTAAAGATGTAAATCCAGTTATGGATATTACGACACAGCCATTATGAGCTTCACAAGGCAAAAAGGCATCGTAATTCAGCAGACTAACGTCTTTATTGCTTTATTCTGACTATCAAATATGCATGCCTTTTCATTATAATCAATTGGATGCTGCATTGTAAACGTGTTACAGTACATCTATGGCTATTTGCTCTTTTTGATGCTTTCTGTAATTATTTGCATTCATATTGAAATTCCTATAATTTGTTTCCTACACGAAAAACGAACTTGGAACAAAAATAGATTTTATAAAGTCTCATTAACAGTACCATTATGAAAAAGCGCTGCATATCGGAGCATCTGTGGCACTAGCTTTGCAATCGAGCCAAATATGACCTACATCATTTCATTATACTGTGCAAAAAAACTATATTTATCCTCTCCTGTAAAGAGCAGATTTGTAGGTTTTTGATTATAAATCTGCTGTATGTTTAGGAATGTGTAATCAATCAATAAACCCATATATGTTTCTGGTTTGTTGGAACATACTGTAGCTATACTAAAATGGGAGTTTCTGCAGCAAACATGAATATATTTATAGGTTTTATACATTTTTGGTGAAGTGCTAACAGTTTCTAATGACCTCACCTGCAGCGCCTGAAAGGTGTGTGAAAATGGCTCCATCCTCACTAGAAAGGAGGACACAATGATGGCTGAGGAGTAGTGGGTGCAGTAGTGACATCGGGCTGATAAATCACCTGAAGAGTTTACAGACATGCAGTTAGAAAAACAATCTGAAAGTGAACATCAAATGTTATATACATATGAAGGAAACAGACACCTTCACTGTTCTCCACCTCCTCATATCGCTCTATGAACATTTGTTTCCTTTTCTCTGTCTGAGCTCCCATTGGCTTCGACAGATCCCGGAAGTTTGCTGGATTTGTCAGATCCAGTCTCTGTGAGGAGTATATATACACACACATAGTACAGTAAATGAAAACTAATATACATTTATGGTTTGTGGTCATCACTGAAAATAGGTGAAGAAAAATGAAGAGCTTATGTCTATTGTTCGAGATAAAGCAGCTGTGGCAGATGTTGAGATCTTACCTCTGACTCATAATTAGCCAGGACCCAGGGGAACACTGGATACTGCATAAGGTCATTGTACGTCCTTCCAGCAATGGTGTTCAGATGCATCAAGTATTCAAAGTTACTTATTTCCCCTTTCTACAGGATAATTATACAAAAAACAGTAAGCAGACTTAAAAACACAGCAATATTATTATTATTTGATCCACCTATGCGAGTCACTTGTTATAGAAGTCAAAAGGGCCAAAAGCCAAAGAGCTGTTTTTATTCCATTACCTGCCATTTAACAAGGTGTGTCTTTTCAATCACAGACGTCTTCCTAAAGCATAAAAACAAATACTTGATCACTCAACAGTGCCTACTGTACCAACATGGCCTTTTTTGCTTGCTCTGTTGCCTAGCAACCAGTGTTGAAATGTAAGACGCCAGAGTTGTTGTGGGTCAGGAGAGAGGAGGTGAGGAAACAGGAAGTGTGTGTACACAGCCGTAGGAGCAGCCATAATGTACAGTACAGTATAAATAGGATGAAGGATGAAGCGCACGGTGGTTTCTGTACTGTAGGTTGTGAGGAAACGTGGGTTGAGTAACGCTGTGACAAAAGCATTGTGTGGTCTCAGTCAGAAAAGCGAGCAGTGTAAAAGAGGAAGCAGTTAATATTTTTAAAAGGTGTTGCTTAAACATGATTAATGGTTTATTTTGAGGTTACTGGTTTATTTTGGTTCACTGATTTACGAGAAAAATGACAGACTTCCTGGTTTCTATGACAAAACAAACTTTCTTCTTTGGCTCCCTTGTTATTGTAGAGTTCAGACTGTAAAGTGATACTTTAACAGGCCGAGTACAAAAACAGAATTAATAAACTGACACATGTTCACAAAAATAAAAGTATTTACACTAAATGAACGTGTTGCTGATCATTTCATTATAGTTTTTCTCATCACAGCTATCTAAACTGAATTTATCTGATCCAGGAAAGCATTAAACTGCTCATGAAATCTCCTTCCCCTCTGTGGGCCAGTAACATGGTAATAAAGTCCTGGCGCCAAGCACCCTAGTTGCTAAGTAACGCTATTAAACAAGAGGAACCTTGACTTTCCCCGTTTGGTGCAGGGACGTTGGGGAAATGCTGAAATACACAAACAACGCATTCCTGATCTTTTCCTAACAACTTTGCCTTTTGCAAAAGGATTTCCAGGTAATATCAGTGCAACATGTACACGCTGAAGTCTTTTGTTGCTGTGCTTTAACTTTATAACTATTGTAATGGCGTAGTTTTGGACCAGGATCAGCGGAGCTGAGCTCGCTGGCCAGTGCACAGGAGATAACGCTGCTGACACGATTTTAAACCAAAGACAACCTCATGATCTGATAAAGGTAAAGTATGGTGAGTACATATTGAGGTTCATTTATGTTGGAGCTATAGATACAAGTTTTAAAATGCAGTAAGGTGCCAAAAGCTAAATAAGGATGCATGCAAAAAATTGTGTTTACAGAGCTAGGGGCTACTTGAAGTGTATTCACCAATAACCCCTCCCCTCATCCAATAACACCTGACCAAATTATTTTGTAAAACTACACTAAATCAATCATTGTATTTGGCCCAGTGTGTGTTATCTAATTGCAGGAAATAATTTCATGCAATAGTTTTCTATAGGAGGTTATAATGGGAACAAGCACCAGTGAATAACCTCTCTCATCCAGAGGATGATGAATGAGGCGAGAGAGGGCCTTGGGGTGTAACACAGACACAAACAGACACACACCTTGCTCCTTCAGACAGGGAAGGGAGAAGAGCGAAGCCTCCGTCACACTCCCAACACTCCCTGACTATCATTTATCAAAGTCCTGATTTGACTCCGCACACATGCATGTGAAAGATCAAGATATGGACACACACATGCACACACTGGTCTTTGTGTGATTGTCAGTGAAGTGGGCGTGAACACCCAAAACATCCTCACAAGAACTATTCTACCAAAACTGTCCACACAAACACCGGCAGACTGAATCTCAGTTGGTTGAATGTTGACACGGCGAGGGAGCGTCGGCACTCGTTTGTTTCTGCTGTATTACCCGATGTCGCCTCTTCCCTATTGTTCCCCAGCATTAGCCTTAATTAGAGAGTCGTGCTCTTAAATACCCCCATGGGCGATGCTGGGTGAACACGCACCAGTGCAGACACAACGGCGCGGCACACACGCTCGCACCGACGCACACCGCTCAAGCTCTCCTTCCTTAGTGAGCACGCCTTCCCTGCTCCCCCAGGCCATACATAAGCCCTTGTCTCTGAATAAATTACATCAGCCCTGCACACACATACTCACACGTAAACATACACACAGCACATTTATTTGCAACAGCACTGTGTGGTGGTGGCGCAGATTAGATAAATTATTGTAAGCCAATCTCTTGGGGGCACCTAAAACAAAAAGGTATGAGTTAACATTACAGCTTAGCCTCCCTGTGTGTTGCAGCGCCATGCCCAAACCAAAGGCAGCCAAGGGGACGAAGGTGACCCTAAAGATGGCCAAAAAGGCAGTGAGGATGACCCCAGATGGGTGGCACAGGCTAACCCTCAGCAACATGGGCATAACCATCTTCCCAAAGTGCATCTTCAAATTGACCAACGTGGAGGAGTTGGACCTCAGCCGCAACCAGATCCAGAAAATCCCAGAGAGCATCGGGAAATTCCTGTCCCTCAAACGGTTGGATCTGCACAGCAACAAGCTGGAGTCTGTGCCGGAGTCCATCGGGAACCTGGTGGGACTGACCCACCTCAATCTCTCTAATAATTTCCTGACCTCCGCTGGGTTGCCCCCTACGCTGGGGCTCCTCACGAGCCTGAAGAGCCTCAATCTGGGGATGAACCGGCTGGACGGCCTGCCTACCACCATGGTGGCTCTAGAGAAACTTCAAGAGCTAGGCCTGTTTGATAACCTCTTCATCAGCCTACCTGAGTTTCTGAAAGTCTTATGTAACCTCACAAAGGTCAACGTGAAACGCAATCCTTTATCGTATGTTCAGGATGATGGTGAAGGGACGTTAAAGGAAAAATCAGAGCCAGACAAAGGTGGATACCTGGTTCATAAAAGCAGCATGTGTAGGACATGCTTTAGGAAATGTAAAGAGCAGAGGGCAAGGCATCCAAAAGGGGGAGGAGGAGCAGGAAGAATAGGGGGCAGGGGTGGTGGTGAAGAGATGAGGATAAAAACTTATGCAGGATTAGTTGCACCAAACTCAGTGGCTACAATCGATCAGGATATGTGGAGAATAAGAAAGGAGGAACATGTGCCAAACAAATTACCAAAGAGCTGTTAACACAAATAACAAAACTACTCAAAACTATTATTTAAACATCACACAAACCTACTGTATTGTGCACAGGATTTATTTTATGCTGCATTTGAACCGTTTGAACTGATGAAATAAAATTGTGATTTAAATGAACATTGATGTTGAATTTAATGAATTGATGGAACCCACCTGGCATTAGCAATGACCTCAGCGGCCCCTCTGCCTTTTAATGCTGGTGTGACTGTACACAAGCTACAAGTGTGAAGACAGCAACTTAGAGTCTGAATGTTAAACGTATAAAAATGTTGTTTATATCCTTTTTACCGCATGGTGATGTTTACCGTTTATATGCAGAGACATGGTCTCTATTCAGGAAGACTAAGAAGCCTGAAAGACCGTTTTTCATGAAGATCTCAATAGCATTGTCCTGTTTGGAGAAAGGCACATACAGTACATTGTCTAACTAATGTACAAGAAATAAAATGCATGTTCTGTCAATCTTATTTCACTGAGTTCTGTGGGTTGGACGTCTGACCTCTAAAAGGAAACGCGTGAAGTGGGCCTCCTTGATATCCTCGTAGAGCCAGCGTCTGCAGCTGGCTGATGGCGGATCTTTGCTCAGCATGGAGGAAATGAAGGTATCTCTCACACTGGCAGGGAAAGGAAGGGAAATAGAGACTAATCCGCTTGGTTGCGCTTATGATACGTTAATATGACGAGCACTACTTTCCGCTGTACCTGCTGGGGTGATGCTTCCTGCAGCAAACATCTCCAGATGGACTGAGACTGAAGCCCTCACACAGGAGCAGGCTGTCTTTACCAAACAGCAGCACCCCCTCCGTCACCCTGAGGCCACTGACCATCACCACACACATCTTAGCGTTTACCTAAAAAGAGACAGGAGAGAGAGAGATGGCGCGCACGAGGCCCCGTGTAAAAGACGCAACACACATGGACACATTTCTCTCCTGGGACATGACACGACAGCAACGCAGCCACTTCAGGCTTAACTTGATTGATCATTTTAATCACATATTCTAATCATTATTAAAAAGACACAGTTGAACACTTCATTATCAGAGCTGATTGATGAAGAGGAGAAGGCCCGGCTCCTCTTGCAGCAGCCGGTGCATTCTGTGCCAAAGTGGGCCCACGTGCTGCTTTCAGCGCAGGCTGTAGCTAATGCTAAGTGCGTCGTGATAATGTGTGGCTAATTCTATTGTCTCCCCTCATTTCACAGTGAGAGCGTACACCTGGCTGTCGTCCTGTGTTGGCCCCTCTGCAGGCCCTCTGGGACACAGCACCCAAAAACCATATGGGGCCCCAACATACCCACAGGCCCTTCACAATTTATACTAATCAAATCAGACTCCCTACCCCCAGACACGAAGTCACACACTTGGTGGTGGAGGAGGAGGCGGCCATGCCCAGCCATTATTAGAAGAATTAATCACTGCCACACACACAATAGGAAACCTGCTAAGTGATCAGAGCCTCTTGTCTGAATGCACACATAAAGACACGCTATGATGGATAATATTACTTGTCATTTAAGAAGAAACAAGGTGAGTGAGCCTCAACTACTAGTACATGGCATAATGGTCAGATTAGACTAGTTTCCTTAGGTGGACATAACCAGAATCAGGCCTGTGGCTAACAATAACTAGATTTCACACAAAACAGTTGCATTTATTGTTAAGAAAGATTAAATACATAACAATAAACTTGTTTCCTTATCTCCTTACTGTGCTCTGGACAGATATGAGTTATCAGTCTTAGAGTGATTTAGCTGATGATGGGAAGGAGAGAAAAGGAGGCCTTTTATTGACTGAGAGCCTAATGTCAGACCATTGATTTCTCCCCACACACATTACTGTCATAATCACACTATTGGCGCTGGCAAGCTAATTATGAGTGGTTCTCCCTTTGTGTGTTTCTGCTTGCGTGTGTGTGTTAGTCTGGTTGCTTGTGTGCATTTTTCAGAGCTAATGACTGTGTTCATTTGACAGGAAGCTCAGCAGGACTCACACGCTGAACCACTGCAAGACAACAGGACACACTTGCACACTTCACACACTTACTAAGCAGATGTAAGACAGCCTGCATCACCTCCTACTGTTTTTATTAATACTTCTGTCAGAAACATTAAAAGCCGCGGCTGGTTGCCGGAGCGATGAGGGTCCCTGTCAACATATCCGTCGGCTTCTAACTCACTGGAAGAATGAGAAGAGCTGAGCTGGGCCTCGAGATTAAAACATTACACTAATGAGGAAAGATGAAATTCTGATAGCAGCGCTGGGCTACCAGAATCCCTCAGTCTACATCAGATACGTAATTATGATTTTGAATATCAGAAGGGTGGGATGGAGATGTGGCTGTATTTAGGCACAGTGTTTTAGCCCAGCATATCAACACGCCCAACTGTGCTGTAGTACCTCCTCTCCGGGGTCCATCTCCTGCAGGATGATGCGTATGTCAGGGCAGTCTTGTGTGAGTGAGCAGGGTTCAGGGGTTAAGGGGTCCGGTGGATCCTCTGTGACAGCGGGAGTATCATTCAGAACAGGGAAGAAAGTCAGCTGCTCACAACACTGTCCTTCCTCCTCCTCGTCTGCTTTGGCCTCTGTTCCAACATCGCACAAGAATTTGGGCTCTGTTGTCAAAAATGGATATCATGTTACTATCATGCTGACATCCAAACCCCACATTTTTGTAAAATTACATAAAAAAATCTAAAATATTCTTACCTGTTTCACCTTCTATTTTGCTTTTGTTTTCCTCAGCAATGTCAGTCATTAACCCAAAACACAGTGATTCCAGCACCCGCTGTAACAGTTGGTTGGAGTACAATCACACATTAAATGCTACTCGTCGCTTACTGTACGACCAACTCTTAACTAAACGTAAGCCAACTAAAAATCCATACCCGTTTAGACCGTCTCAGAGCTTTCCTGCGAATGCGTGATCTGGTCCTGTTGGGTCCTTCAGCGGCTTCTTGGACCCAGTCTTGTCTCAGCAGCACGCCTGGTCCGGGGCCAAACACAGCCCTCTCCCTCAGCAGCTCAGCCTCCACATGCAGCCATTTCAAAGTGACTCGATCCCACTCGCTGGCTCGTAACTGTGGCACAGAAACAAGCAGAGAAATAAATAAAAGATTTTATCACATTTGATAGCTGCTTTTTTGAAACATTGATTACAATAAAATCATAGCAATGCTTCTTTCAAACCTGTAAATGGTTGGTCTTGATATTCTCGAACATGCTGTGGCCTCTTTGTCGATGTGACTCCATATAAGACAGAAACTCCTACAAAATAAAAGAGGAGAAACCTGATGGTTGCAAATGAAAAGAGAATCTGCCTTCCTCTAGCTCATATTGTACATTACACACATCAAATATTCACAGATTGTATATTCATAATGGTATTGTTGTTTCCTCATGTAATTACAATGCATTCATACAATTATATCTATTCTAAATTGCATTCACTGGGCAAAATAAGCTAGTGGCTACAGTCTTACAATAACCCTGTCTGGAAATGTAATCATTTGCTTGTGTGATCTAATTAACATAAACATTAATATCACTGAGCTACGCCACAGTCAAGGGCAAGGTAAGTGCGTAAGCGCCTTTGCTGCTGGCGAGCGAGCGCAAGCGCGTCGATTAAAAGAGAGAAGGGGAAAAAATAGAAAAACCCAAAACAGAGCTGTGTTGACACTGCAGGATGTTCATGTTCAGCAGACACACTGGGATCATATTCCGACTGTTAACTGCTTCATTAAGCCCATCATCACAGCAGTGCTCGCTGAGAGACTAGTGAAACAACATGTGTCCATCCACACAGCTGACCCAGGAAAGCCATTTAATTGAGTGAACGAACATGCAGTAACTCTTTATACCGAGTTTTATTTACAGATTGTAATCCTGCAGTATAACCGCGTGAATGTAATAATTGATTTTATGCACAATTAAAAGAAACAACAACTACTTCTGTAATACAAGACATGCAAAAAAACTCTTTTAGAATAAACCAATGCATAAAGTTTCTGTGTCAAAAAAACTTTGACAAGCCCTCGGGGGAATGAAAACAGTTTCTCTAAATGACTGACTGTCTGTCCAAATGAGTTGTGCATAGAAAGAAATAAAGGAGTAATTTGAGGGGAGATTAGAGAAATATTACAGACAGAAAAAAGACTAATAATGAAGTTTGCAAACTAGAGCCGGGGTGTGACAGATAAACAGCAACACGGCGTCATCATCTTCTAATTTCATTCCTTCATTTAGACAAACATAAGTAATATATAGCATTAATTACCCTATTTAGCAGATAGAAACCTCATTGGCTTTTAAAATGCTGCATTAAATACATAACTCATCTTTTCCCTCTGCAATTAACATCAGAACATCACACTCATTTCCATTTTAATGACTTCCCAACAATACGCTACCTTTGATGATAAGGCAACATAATGTCAACTTCATTCTGGGCTGGCAGTGAATGTGTAATGAACTTAACGTGATCATTAGTGCTGTTAATTATCTTTCTAATATGAGGACACAGATATGATTATGGAAACTGCATTCGCTGATGAAATAAATCTCTAGAAGGATTGCACTGAAGCCTGACTAAGGACACAGGCTGCCTATCGGGCTCTATATTCTCATTCATTACCTACAGTAGGCTCTAAAATCCTTTGTTTCTGCAAAGTAGATATCTGAAACTATGCTCAGGGTTTGGTAGCTATGCATTACCATGGATTTGATGACTCAAAAGCGACTTCCTATAAGCTCATGACTTCCCAAAAAAAAGGTCATAAGTTGATGATCCAGAAATTAATTAATGACTCACTCGTTTCTTCATGAGCATGGATGTGAAAATGAACAGACTGACTGACCATTACTGATGACTTGGATATCACTTTAGCGCTTGCTGCGTGCCACAGACCTACTCAAAGAGAAGTGATGCAACACTGCAGCGAGGGAGAAGGCTAACGTCCCTCCCTCTTCCTCCCTGCCTCTCAGATGGAAAAACAATTCATCACCCTCTCTGATAGCCTGTCAGAGACTGATATGATAAAGAATAACATCAAATGAATAATGTTTTCATCAGATTGGTACCACTGTAATTGCCAACCCGATTTCGGTGGGCAAGGGACGTGCACAAACAAGAGCGCACACACACTTTTGTGGGGGGTGAGACAGACACACAGACGCGGTAATTTCATGCCTGTGTGCCTGAGTAATATGTCCCCGCTCCCTGCTCCAGATGGCTCGATGTCTTAAGCGTTGTGGGGGAACTAATGATGTGGGCCACGTGTTTCAGGGGGAAAAACAACAATAAACGCGTCTTTAACCTTCAGCAGCAAACAGTGTGTTGTAGTGACGGTTTCCACGGATAGGCCTAACAGATATCAATTACTATGCCCACTCAGGGGCAATCAGCTGTGATAATCCAAATCCATTTAAAGAAATAATCAAACACCCCCACAGGGCTGGACGGCTTTTAGCACAGCAACAGCAGTGACTTTGGGATGGGAGTTTGCTGACAGTGAGCAGAGATGCAGGGGCACATGTGAAGAGGTAATGACCCCACTGTAAGTAAACACATCGTCCTGACACGTCCCACACAAAAACCAAAGTTTAGCATTGTACTGGTTTTACCTCCACTGTTACTGACTCTTTGTCGTGTCTGCCCAAAGCCGCTCGGACAGCGTTGCTGATCATTTCAAAAGTCTTCTGAGACCTGCTGGCCAACTTTTTCTTCTGAGACTCTAAAAGGATATAAAGACATGACGGGTGTCAGGAACATGAATGCAACAAACAGTCATTTTTTTCACACACGGCCAGTAAGAAAGCGAGCACCGACCTGTGTGTAGCAGCCAGGCCTTGTGGGCCATCTCCTCCCACAGGGGGCTTATGTCAGCCATGGTCACTGGTCCCATCCCAGCTGTGCGGGTCGCTGAGATCTCAATTTTATAGGATTCTTCCAGAGTGCGTTGCCTCTCCATCATGACCTTTGCCCAGCAGGTTTCAGCTAAGGACACTAGTTCACTGTCATCTAGAGAATGGACGCCCAGAGACACAGATGTCTTGTCTGATGACTCATAGACCCTCTTCATGTCCAGCTTGTGTGAACGCGTACTGTACTGTACCTGTTAAGTGGTCTGCACCATTGATGATCATGTCTGCAGCAGGTCTGGTTTTGTGTGCAAACAAATGGGAGTTTTTTCGTTTGCGCACCTTTTTTGCCAGGCATCCAAAACCTTCTGGGTAGCTACAGAAAAATAAGGTGACACTGGATGAATATTAAATCCCTTTTGTCAAAAACATGCTTGTCAAAGTGGGTTTGTCTACTACCTGCCAGATCGTATCAGCAACAGACAATGGAGGAAGCACGTAATGAAGTTCACGTTTGAATTGTATGTTGCCATGAACACATCCCAGTGCTCCATGTACGTCTGTAACACTCGGATGACTCCTTCTTTTTCTTCTTGGGAATGCCGCGGTTGGGACAGGAAGTAAAGAATGACTTTATTAGTGCATGAGTAGAGGGCTGACACTATCTTCTCTTTTTGAGCTTGACCTTTCTCCAGAACCTGTAAGTACATACTCAGGGTTATTATAAAGGTTAACTACCTTATTTCATATCTACTATAAAATTAACTGATTATTTTATTTACAAATTAAAAAGGACTTTGCATAATTTTTAATGTGTCCTTGTGTTTATCTCACCACCACTATCTGATCTGCGAGGAAGCTGAGCAAACTCCCGGAGTCTCCCAAGAAGGCTCCACTGTAAAGCTTCTGCAGCAGACTCTTACTGAAGAACACCACGTTCTCCATCAGCGTGCCCCTCTGTCCCTCAGGCCTCTGATTCTTTGAATCTGAGGGACACAGCCACACATTCAAATGAAAGAACTGTCTGGATATTCACAATCAAGCCAGGCTCATACATGGAGAAAGCGCTACCTGAAAAGTTGAAGTGAGTGCTGTTTTCATCATCTTGGCTGAGAATATGAATGATGTCTATGGCCAGCTCCAGCAACTCAGTCTGGAAACTCTGCTTCTTTTCCAGCGATGAACCATCGGGACAAAACTGTTTTTTTTATTAACATAGTCAAATTTTAGTGAGCAGGTTTGCAACAACGCTGTTTTGCAAATAAATACGACCTGGAAGCAAACTTTCATAGGTTTTAGCTGCTGCCGTTTTCTTTACCATCACAGTGACTCGACCTTTGCTTTATTCAGTAACTGGGCAAAGACTGCCACCTTCTGGACAAATTAGACCTATGTATTAAGTGGAGTATGTATTGTATGAGATTACACTGTGTTACCCAGGAAGAACAAAACAATCTGTAAGACGCTCATATTCAAGTGTCTGTGCCAACATTCACCTCTAGCAGCAGAACAAGAGGATGTGTGCTGGTGGCAGCAGAAACATTGAGAAGACTGTCCATCAGCAGTATTCGGATGAAGTCACACACTGGCTTTTTGGCTTGATGACACTTGAATATGTTCTCTGTGTCATTCATCAAGCAAGACTCACAGACATCCTGAAAGGGAGAAACCAAACCAGTGAGGAATCCCAGATTCCTCTGCTCTAGTTCCATGAATCCAGGGAAACACACACCTCTGAACTGTCCACTGGGAACACAACATCAGCGAGTGCATGGAGGAACTCTGCTGAAGCCCACAGTGGGTCTCTCGGACGGAGACTATGGAGAAGAAAAAAGAACTGCATGACACTTGCAGGGATTTGCAACTCCCCTGATGCGTCAGTGTCTGGCATGTCCTTTGCTGGTGGAGCAGGCTGTAAAATATTAAATAAAAGCTGGTTATCCATTATCTATTTATGTGAGAATTACTGAGCAGATGCAGGGTGATTTCATTCCTACCTGAGTGATGACGACTTTGACTAATTTCATCAGTATAGTTGCAGCTTCAACACAGAGCTGCTGAGCAGGAGATTTTGCTTGGCTGTCAATCAAAGACTGTAGGATATCATCCAAATGCTCCTGCATATAACCCATAATCAAGGTGTTATTACATGAATAACATAGCACATTACTGATAAAGACAGAAAGTACACACCTTTCCCTGTACTGTGGGACTGAGCTTCATTCCCAATAGCAGAGCAGCTAAGGCTTCATACACTGAAGGCAGGTGAGAGTGTCTGATCAGTAACCCCTGGAGGACTTCAAAGCCTGGAGACGTGATGCTTTGGCACTCGTAGGACCATGAATGGGCTCGAAGATTGTCTGGGGAAAATGTTTTCAGTAGTTATCATCTCTTTATCTTGTTTAATTGATTTAAAAAACATTTTAAACTCACATTATAAATTTGAGAATATGTAAAGTTACAATACTGAATAGTCTGACAACTATGTGACAACTTATTCAGCTTGGCATACCGATGACAGCAAATGGTTCCTCCATGGCTTCTATCAGTGTTCCTGGCATCGCCGCCTCTCGGAATCGTCTCTGACAGGCAGGACTGACGAGGAAGTGAGTGAGCATGACCAGACCCAGTTTCAAAGTAGACGGGTGAAGGTGGGGTTGAAGAAAGAGCAGGAACCAGTCGTTGCCCATGGAATCAAATAAAGATTTCTGCTGCCTAGTGAGTTACATAACGGGCAGATTCAGCTATAAACACAGAAAATATTTGTTTTTTTATTTGTTTTGTATAAACTGCAACAGGCACTGCTCACCCTTTGTTTAGGAGGCTGAAGATTTCACAAATAGCCAGTAGCAGCTGGTTGCGAATCCAGATGACATTGGCTGGTCCCGAACTTCGATCTACAACACAGAAAGAACAGCTGCCAGTCACAACCTATATTATCCACAAGACACGTCGTTTACTTTACACCTGGACTGAATGATGCACCTGGTGTGTCCAGTAGAAGATCACTCTCAGATATCTCTTTGCTTTCTGTTGTGTTACTAAGAGGAGGAAGTGTGTAAACCAGGAATAGTCCAAGTCTAAGAAAACAAAAAGGGCACAGTTACTGATTAAAAAAAACAAACTGTTGAAAACAAGTGTTCATTATTTTCCTAAACTGTACCTGTTCATGTCCAGAGAGGTGAAGTGAGCTTTCAGCAGGGATGTGATAACACAACCAATTATCTTGACTTTCTCAACGGTCACGGCCGGATCAGAAAGCTCAAACAGCAGCTGCTGTAACAACCCCACACTGTGCATGACCTCCGCATTTATGCTGTCACTGTTAACGGTGCAGAGAAACAAACCGTAAGCAATCCCTCCACTAGAATGAGGTACACTGTGATAATGATGAGAAGCCGCTGCAAGGACAGTGACAGAGCAGCAGATAAAGTCTGCTGTTGCTCCAAAACAAAAGGCTCTTTATTGTGTTGTGCAACTTGTCGGTCATGTGAGTTAATATTGTATTAGATTAATTCTGTAGCATATTCAGTTTGGTTTGGATTCAGACAGCTGGGGAAATCACCTCTGGGATTTTAGGATTTCAGCAAAGTGTTTCAGAACGCACAATTCCAGATTATCTGGCATGTTCTGCCACACCTAAAAGCAGGATATAAAAGATGAAACAATTAAGATTCAGATTAAATAAAGAAAACAATACTAAAATGCTAAAATACCGATGCCCACCTCTAAGTCACACAGCAGTGCCTGGAAAGCAGGTATGTTGTGTAGGGAACCAGTACTTAGCTGCACTGATCCTGAGAGATGCAGAACCAGCTGAAAGGTTCTGAAGCCGACCAGGCTACTCTTCATCTTCAGCAGGAAAGCGAGCAGCTTAAATAACAGAGACCTAAATTAACGACTGCTTACAATGACTATACACAACGTCGAGACATTGTAACACAATCCGGCAGACCTTGTATCCACTGATGCGGTTCATTTCCTGTTGCATGGCAGAATTGGTCTCCAGCACCGAAAGAAGAACTTTAACAGCAGCATACAGAGAGCTGTCATCTGGTGCCATTGCAACCAGACTGAGAACAACTGCAGGTCCTCCAACATAGAGGAAGGCAGTGGATGCACTTCTGGGGGTGAACGTGCGCCCTCCTGCAGGGAAGGGGTTGAATGGCTTAACAAACGTCTACAACAGCCAAATAAAATGAAGTCTTTATTTACCGAAATGTCCAATCAGGGCAGCGCCAATGGTGCGAGCCAGACCATTCAGGTGCTGGCTGATGTTTCGAGCCAGGAAAACAGGAGTGGATTGATCCCGAGAGGTTATCCCCATCTATAATTATGCAGTGTTTGGTACCTTGTATAAAAGCAATAAGCAGACAGGTTCATTGTGAACTCACCTTACCTCTTTAGCAATCAGTCTGCAGTCCACCTCATTGTAATCCTCTCTAATCTGCACAACAGTTGTTAATGTAGAAACTGCTGGATTGATGCCAAATGAAATTCTCTCCTCAGGGACCAGCCTTTGAGGGAGAGACTCAGCATCTGCATTACTGCCTGGATAAAGAGAGGTGAGGCAACAAACAAGGTTAAAGATAATAACATAATACAAAATCACTGGTCAATCATTTAAAGGGCGACCTTTTGTTTTGAGTTTTCTTATCTAGGATGATGTTGTTCATGTTACTCAGAATCAAAACACCCAGAGTCTTTCGAAATTCTTGCACAACACCCCGTGTCTCACCTGTGTTGCGCAGGGCCAGGAAGTTACCAAGGTACGCGGTTCCTTGTTTATAAATGACATCCACATCCTCTGGGCTCAAGGTGTCTTCAAAAAAGTAAGAAGGACCCACTCGCCACACCAAAGCAGCATGCTCCTTCCAGATAGCGGGTGTTCCTATGAGTCCATACACGTCAATCACAGCTGTGGGGTCCATGGAGACATACTGACCAGGGAACGGCTGAATGTACTTCATCTGGCAGAAAATGCAATACATAAATACATGAGCACTACCGAGCATGGGTTCAAACTGCAGCCTTCCCTCATCACACCTTTCCTGTCCCCAGGGGCTTGCCGTTGAAGTAAGTTGAGGCCAGACAGCTTTTCTTCACATCCTTGGCCATAACCACTACTAGATGGTGCCACTGACCTGGGACCAGCATGCTGGAGCAGCGGAACCTCAGTGATGCAGTTAAAGAAGTGGGAGTGCCAACTTCTGGCTCCATCATATCTGTACAAACAAATGTGGAGGAAAATATCCAATCAATTACTACATAAACTCAGGACTGTGTAGACTAAAGCTGATAAGACTAAGCAACTTCTTGATAACAATAAATGCTATTTAAAGTCTAAAGAAGGCAAATATTGACTAAACGTATTTTCCCTACCCATGTATGTAAACGCCTCCTCCTCGGTGGAGATGACCAAACATCCATCATAGGCTGAAAAGGAGACAGACAAACAAATGTACTGTTGTTCAGTCCGGGACATGTGGCGAACCACTGACAGCAGTCGGATTGGATGGGAGTCACAGGCTGAACTGAACTTGCTGATCTGGAACCAGCAGGAGAACGACAGACCAGCCGTAGGTGGAAAACCCCGACAGTCTAAAATATGAGAATAAAGAAGTCATTGGACATTGATTCATCCAAATGTTTCATACCCATATTCAGATAAAAACCACTTACCTCCTCCAATTCCACCTGTTGAAATTGAATCAGCAGTCACTCCTCTCACCGTGGCCAGAGATGGCAGAAACAGACAGCTGTAAAGCACAGAGTCATTTGAATAAACAGAAGATAATCTGTCTTATTTATGATGCACTGCAGAACTACATGACAAACACTCCAACTGGGACTCACCCATATCCGCTCTCACTCATGTCAAACTCAACAAACGCAGGCGTAGAGGACACTCGGTGTGGTCTGAAGGTGCGCGGCGAGGTCATCGACACCAGACTAATAATCTGGTGAACAGGGATTGTGCAACCAAGAGAGCACTCATCGCGCGCCGAAGAGCGTAAAAAGCTGAACGTCCGCTTCAGCTTCTTTACAGCTGATCCTGATGAGGCATCTTTCTCTGTACTGTGGCCTTATGTAAATAGCACAAACAAAATCAACATCATGTTTGAATTTATTAAAATGAATTTATTTTTATTTTTTTTTAAATCCATCATAAACATAGTCTTATATATCTATATACATACTGTACATACCGTTGGATACAGGAGTTGGCGTTGCCGTTTTGTCAGCCAAGCACATTAGAGGGTCTCCTAAACACAGGAATTTTCTGAGGAGGACAAATACATGCAAATCAATAATGAACCTTGTAACCAGGATCTTTAGTTTGTTTCAACCATATCCGACCTGAAGTCTAAATGCGTGATGGCCTGAGACGAGAGCTTCTCTAAGATACGTGTGACAGGCAGATGTAACGGGTGGTTTGGAGCCAGCAACATGCTTCTACAGTGGGTCAGGATTGTGGAGACCAGGCCACCTTCACACAGTATCTGACGGTTCTGTTCAGGTTTAACCATGGCCTGGATGTGGTGCGCCAGTGAGAACTGAACCTCCACAGACAGCTGGGAAAGAAGTCAACTCATCATTCGTTTAATGGTACGGACTATTAACGCTGAACATGCTACAGTGGCTAAGAACGTACCTGTGGGTCTTCAGGAGTAAACACTGATGGAAGAAGTGTTATCATGACTCGAAATGCTCCGGGATGAAAAATCACATGCTCGCGGGTGAACCTGCTGTAATGGAAGTGGAAAACAAAACTCAAACTTAAGAAAAGTACGTTGTTGATATGAGACAACATACAGTGGACATAGTGGAACACTGGAGTTAATGCAAAAGTGGAAGTATTCACCTGTACTCAGAGTCTGTGCAGACGGTGGAGATACTGCCAGCTGTGCTTCTGGATCTACACGTCTCCTCCCCAAACTGCAGGCCTGGTGTGGCTGATTGTGAGCTCGCTGCTTCACTCGTTTTCTCCTTATCCTGCTCACATTCACCCTCAGACCCGAGTCCCAAGTTTAAGTTTTGAGGCGTGTAGGTCCCCGTGGAGAAGTGGTCGAGGTAGGACAGCAGCCTCACGCACGTCCTCAGAGCGACAGGCAGGTTGGGCTGCGGCACGGCCGGAGCCAAACAGGAAGCCCTGGGCGCCTCCGCCAGCTCAACAAACTGGTGGAAGGTCTTTCCAGGAGACTGGTTGCCCTGCGCAGTCTTGGGACAGGAATCCTCCTCTCTGGACCACTTCTCCTGTTCTTGGCCTTTAGTGTGGAAGCATCCAAGGCGAAGAAGAGCCTCTGCCAGCTTTTCATAAAAGCCCGCAGTCTCAAAGTAGTTCGCGTTTACCACGTTAAGATGCACAGACAAGGCCAGGATGTGAAGAGTGAGGAGGAGGAGGTCCAGCAGCGGCTGATGCCCCAGGGTCCTCCACGTCTCCTCCTGGGGAGGGGCAGCGAGGGCTCCTTCCATGTCGATCACCAATGACAACAGCCCAGTGAAGCCTCCTGCTTTCCTGAAGGCGTCCCAGCTGCTGGGCCTCTCTAGAACCTTCAGCACCGACTGAAACACAGATCAGAGTCAGACGGAACATTTGCACATTTGAACATTGTTTCTTAGCATTTATGTGACAAACACGTAACGTGTGAATCTCACTATAGTAGTTAATTAAAACGATGTCATGAAAAATAGATGAAACCTATATGTATATCATTAATCATTTCTGGTAACTAGTTTTTACAGAACAACAAAATCACATTAGCTTTATTTAATTTCGAGAGCTAATCCATCAGGTAGGTAATGTGTGAGGTAGAACACGGGGAAATGCGATTAACTGAAACTGGAGTAATCACAATGGCTCTCAACACTTGCCAACCCGGGTCGTACCCAATCTGATTGCCACCTGCTTTAACCACGTTAGCACAAAGAACACACACCAAAGCTCCTGCATCCACGCACAGACAAGCACAAATGGACACATTCGCACACGATGAATACACGTAATTTCTGCAAGTAAGTGCTCTTCTCGCTGCCATCTAGAAAAATGGACACGTGGAATAGGTGCGTAACGTGGTTAGGCTTAATCGGATCTCTGTCCCATTCACTGATCTGATAGTGTTGGTAATCTTCAGAGTGCCACAGCACAAAGCTGTGGGCCTAATCGAATCGCTCCAGAGTTAACAGCTAAACCTGTTTTAGCAAATCAATCTGCATTTGTCTCTAATTTAATCAGAGACCCACATGCTGAGAAAATAAATTCACTAGCTTATTATGTTTTAAGTGCATTACAATTTGTTATGATTTGATGTAGAGTGGAGACTACATTTTACAGTTCAGCTGAGATCGCTGCGCATCCGCGTCTTGCTGGATGTGTGCGCTGCTCGCTGTGGATGGAGGCGCATTTCAAAAGTAACTACCTGCAAAAGGTCCCGCTTTAGTGCGAGCTCCTGCTGCGTAGAGGAGCACAGGGCTCCTATTGCCGTACTCATGAACTCCTCTGGGTTAATTTCAGCTAGCTGCTCCAAAATGCTCAGGGTGGGTCCTCGATACTGATCTCCATCCAAGAAAATCTTAATGTAGGGAACCATACCAAGGTCCCGCACCGACACTGGAACAGACGTGCAAAGGTTATTAGAATATATCAGGTACAGCCCAACATCAATGTAAAAAGCCTACAGTAATATCTGGTAAAAATGTAAGTGCATTAATACCTGTGTTTTTGATCGAACGCAAGGTCAGTGTGGACACAACTTGAAGCATACAGGTGGTGAGGTCTTTCTCACGTTCAACCACAGATGACACCTGCTGAGGATCTGAGAGGCAAAATCACAGCTACAGTGATTCAGATGTGGTGACATGTAAATATAGGGTTCAACGATTACAATGTTAAAAAGACAAGACAAACAGTCCAGACTGTGTGGTGTTGCTCAAGCAAGTTCTCTGTTTGCAAACAACATATCTCCGTCAGGCCTTGTGCAATGATAATGACGACATCCAATGTTTTGAAATACATGTTTGGGCTGGTACCGGTTTGGGGAGGGGAGACAGCGCCAGCCTTCCTGATGATTTTAGCTCTTCGGCGAAGCTCTCCAAGCAGCAGCTCCAGCAGACCCCAGTCACTCAGCACCTCAGCTAACATCCCACTGTGCACCATCATCCTACAAAGCAGGGAATGTTGACGATCAAACCAACCAAGCTGTATCATACGGAGGTTCCAGTCCGTTTATCTGTCTGTAAAGTAGCATTTAAAACAATGCCCAATGTCTAGCACTGATCACCTGTTAAAACACTTGAGAGCCACCACACCGAACTCGATCCCTGTGATCCCTCCAGCCAACGTCCCGGCCCAGATCTGCTTCAGGGCACTTAGCAGTGTGCGCAGGGTCTCATGGGGAATGTAGCTCATCTTAAACACTACCTGTAGACACCACAGTATTTAAAAGGGATGTTTCATCCAAGTTGTATCATGGGTAGAGTAACCCTCTATGGGCACATTGACAACACTGGAAGTTGTACCATTTCTAGCAGTGAAAAGAATAGTTTTTGAACAGGTGCTGGTTTACTCCACACGCAGGCAGCCAGCTGGGCCATCGACTGGACAGTCCACTCCAAGAGGAGGAAGTTAGCTGGGTCTCGCTCCCATATTGACTGAAGGGTGCGAAGAAGCTGGCAACCCAGCAGGGAGTCTGAGGAACGCAATAAGGAGGTCTGCAGAAGGTGGAAGGCCTGCAGGTTCTTTACCGCTGAACCTGGAGACACAGGAGATACAGAGATTTGCCATATTTACTGCGTGAGGCATGGTCTGCACAGTGTGTATACAGTATGCACATCTATGCTGTACCAGTTCATGGCAGAAACTACTACTACTGACAAGGTGTACGCATGAAAGACAACAGCACACTGCTTCACAACAATTCAGCCTGAGGTCAATTTAGCCAAAAATCCTTTAAAGTTCAATTAATCAGAAGTTGCTCTGGCAAGGTCACACGCTCAGCTCAGCAGAAAATACAAAACCAATAAATTCCAGACATTTTACAGAGCGCACGCTGCATCCAAAGCCAATTGGGTTATGCAAACATAGACAGATTGAAAACAAACATAATGTGCATCAAGGAAAAATAAAAGTAGCATAATGTGTCTTGATAGAGTTTCTACATGATGAAACTATCCAAAGGAGGTGTAGTATTGTATTTCAGAACAAAAGCACACTTGTGTTTGTTGTGCATAGATATATACCTGGTTAGTAATAGGATTCATTTTCACACTTAATCAAAATTGCATTACAACTAAATAAGATCAGCACAAAGCAGCCCCCGGTCCCTCTGCTGGAAAGAGGTCTACTCCTCAGTGTGATAGATGGATGCTGAGGTTGTGTGTTTGTGTGTACACTGGGATGGGTATGTGTGTGTTTATTATGGACACTCTATTTATGAGTGTTGGATGGAGAAGTGTGTGCATCCATGATAGATGGCTGGTTGCTGTAGGCCAGTGGTGAATGGATGCGGGGCATCCTAACAGAGTTAGAGGGGCAGCCTCCACTTCATCATCTCAGACATAATCACCTCAGCTTCCTGTTAACCTGAGGGGTGTTCTGCACTGCAGCAAGGTAAGCGGTGGGGAGTGGGGAGTCAGGGTGTGTGGGAAATCATGGAAAGGGGGTAGAGCATTTTGAATAGGTTATATAAGGGCAAAAGTGCAAAGGAGGGATGAACTGTGTGGCCGTCTGGGGGGGTCCATTCCCCACCTCAAGCCCAAGCTTTTGCTGAGCCGTGCGATTGATAATAATTAGATAGTTTGTGCATCTGCTTTATCATGGTACCATCAAGTGTAATTAAGGAGTGTGGCCAGAGACTAACTATACACAAGTTGTGGTGAAGAATTGACCTACCTTTGGTGAGGGGTGGATCAAACTTAAAGCCTGGAGGCTGCGGGTTGGTGACACAAAGAGCTACTTTCAGTTCAGTTTTTCCCATTAGAGTGAGAGACGCGATGAGAGCCAGCAGCTCCTCCACCGGCTGAAAGTGATCCTCCGACACGCCGCTCTCACAGCTTAACGTGGTGGCATGTTAAGAGAAAGTAGAAGTAAAATGTGACCTTGGCTTCTATTATCATTTGTTAAAATTTCATCAAGACATCGCGGCATCACAAACCAAAGCAGCTCATGCACAAAAACTAGGTGATAGATTTTTAACAGAATGTGTGATGTCCTATGGGGCAGAAGATAAAACATTAATGGGAGACCAGACTTACGACACGGTTTGCGGTGAACTGTCAGGAGTCTAATTTAGTAGGAGTCCTAGATCCTGTTCTCACCGTTTCAGGATGTTTTCAAGGGCCTGGTAGCCGTTGTTGGTATCAAACTCGATGAAGAGGGCCGTATTGAGGGGATAGGTGTCTCTAATGAAGCTGAACACAGCCACAGCCACTTCAGCCAGCAGATGCCCTGAGACATCGGCGCTGATATGCAACAGGTTCTGGATGCAGATACGAACACAGTTCTTGCCTAATAAAGACAAGGCTAAAGAATATTAGATTCAGAATTCCCTTATTTTTACGTATAAACGTGACGGGCTAAGCTGTGCTATTCCATCAATCCTGTCCATCAGTAACGTACTGTAACTCACCCAGCAAGCTCGCGACCGTGTTGCTCGTCGCTACAGCAGAGACGGCCTTGAGGACGCGCGAGGCCTGGTGCCTCCAGGTGTCACTGGTCTGATCCCACAGCGACGTGAGGCCAATGATGAGACACTGCAGTTCCTGAGTCTCCACCATCCTCTCCACATTGACCGGCTGCCTGCAGAGCTGAAGCAGGACCTGGAGAAAAGCAGGGGGCAGGAATTGTAATAGGCGACAAAAAGCAGCACAAAAAACTATACAGAAGGAAAATGTAAACAAATATGTAAAATGCAAGTTGACTGTGACCTGCGTCAGATGCTCCTGGAAGCTCTCATTTTTAGCGGAGATGTCCTTTTTAGTTGGAAGGCACACTAGCAGGTACAGACACTTCATCAACGCAGCAGGGAGACCTGGGTGCATGCAGGAGAGTATGTCCTACAAACACACATTTCCCCATTATATATCGACTACAGCAGGAAACATGGAGAGTTCAGGCCCCTTCACGATGAACTCACTGAGCTGTCAGCTGTGAGCAGCAGAAGAGACTTTAACAGCAGCCATCCCGGATTTCCAATTTCACAGCCTGTGTCCTCATCTGGTCTTTGGAAGAATTGAATAACTTCTTCACAAGCCCCCTCTGAAAACACACGAGACTCTAATGAGTCAGTGGCACAGTAATACTGCTACAGTATGTTATTTTAGAATACAACAGGATCTGTGTACAGTACATTCAGGAAACGCCCTGCACCCTTGCACATACAGTGGCTGCTACATGCGTCATGTTGGAACTCATCCTCAAACTTCGTCTTAGTTTAGGCAAAAAAACAGAAGTACATACATGCACTTCCCTAAAACCAAGAAGGGTTCCTATTTTGCAAGCTCCAGAAAAACATCATTAGACAAAATATAAATGGGTAGATTACTGTGGGAGCGGTTTTAATGAATGTACTGGTGTTTTTTTGGCAACAGATAAATTTAGCTCAGTTTGTCATTCATGCGTTCTGTGAAACTACTTGAATGACCTTTAAAAAATAAAAAAACAACAACTAAAAAAAAAACTAACTGAAAACCCCCCACTGCAACCTGAAAAAGCAGAAGTAGGCAAAGGAGGTGAAAAGTCCCTCCACCTGAAAACATCAGTGGCACAGGGCGTGTGCTAACCGAGGGGGTGTCGCTACCTGCGGGCCTTTCTGACACTCTCTTGAGGATGTTGTGGATGATCGTAACAGCAGTGCGAGACGCAAGACCCCTCAAGTCCAAACCCTCCAGTCTGCAACCATCCTCACAGGCCTGGGATCAGATCAGAGAGTCATAACCTGGTAACCTAGAACTTAGTCAATATAGAATTGAGGTCATGGAACACATAAGTAAACGCCATGTCTTTTAGCTCACTGTGCTAAAGTCTAAAGTATATGCTGTGTGTGTGTGTAAAAAAAAAAAAAAATATATATATATATATATATATATATATATATATATATATATATAGACACTCATATATATCTTCTGATCTGATTATAGTTGAACCTAGAGTGTTTTTTTTCTAATGCGCTGCACTATAAATAATTGAAGGCATTATGTACAGTACTATATGCTTTTTCAGTTCCATATTAAGAGCATATCGAGTTTCACTGAGGTTGCTGTTCTTAAGTGAGGCCCCTACGTTCTGTTAAACTCTCTGCTCATAAGGCTTAACCATAGACGCAGAACCACACAAAAACCTAACAGCAATGACTTGTACAGCTGTAATTCCAGTAAGTGGCACTGGACACACTCAGATCATTCATGGATGTCACTGGGGAGACCACGAAACATTCACCGTCCTCAGGCATCCATCGTTTGCTGTCCCTGGGCTCAGTACCTGTATGTAGAGAGGCAGGACTTTGACTAGATGCTCCTCCCTCTGCTCTAAACAGCCATGGTCGATTTGGTGGTCAGAGTTCGAGAAAGTATCAACACCCAATTCCTGTAGTTGTTCTCGGAGCAATTGTAGTAGTTGAGGGTTCCTACAAGAGCCCTCCACGTTCCCTGTCTTCAGTTCCACGGAGATGGACAACTCTCCTGAAGCACTCAGCTCTCCTGTTTCCTTATTGATCCTCTGTCCTTTAGCAGACTGGTCCTGGGTGGATGCAAAATAAAAAGGGGAAGTCTTGAAGTTGTTTGAGTTTTTATTTAAACACTGTTACAGTACATGTTATGTAATGCCAAGCATATATTTAAACCCATTTCCCTTTCCCATTTCACTTCCTTCAATGAATGGGTTTCAAACCGAATGCTTCTCCTTCCCCACTAACCCATGAGCACAGTGCCTGTGTTTAGAGCTCAGGCTAAGGAAATGGGAGTCATGTGCCCCGATTAGGTGCTTTTCAACCTCTATGAAAGATCAGTATAGTTAAATAGCTGCCAATTTTCAGTAATTGGAACCAAACTATTAAATTGCTGCCACCGAGCTTTTAAATCTCATGGGTTAAAAAGTGTTTCATGTCTCTAATCCACCACTGAATGGGCTAAATTTGCCCCTCACCACTTTTCTCCAGAGCAGTTTTTAGCCACCAACAGTAAGTATGCAACAGTTTGACAATATCTAATCATCCTGCCACTTACAAGTGAAATAGAAGACTGTTTATAAAACCAACAACAAGTAGTAGTGCCCTTATCATCATAGCTTTTATTAACATAGATGCAGTTTGGTGTCATTCACTGCAGAGGATTCACACTGATATGCTACTGTTTACTGTTGCAGGTTCGGTTTCATTATCGTTTCTTGATTATAATTATATACTTTTGACCATTTTCTAGACACCCACTCAATAACCAGTGAGGGAAATATATAGACAGAAAGTATGCATTGAGAATAATGTATTTCACATATACATGTATGAGCCAATTGAATCACATTTAAAGAAATGTATTATTGTTAGTGTCAGGTTTCAAAGTAACATTCCTTCATTGTGTCAGTACATAATCACAGGTTCTGTAGCACCTACACTGGCTGCAGCATGTGTTTCAAATGCAAAACTGTCACTAGCACAAAGCTAAGTCTTCAGACTCTTACCTGTGTCTGTGTTAGAGCCATCTGGGACTTTCCTGCCTCTAAGACGAGGCGGTCTGTGTTGTTCTGGTATTTGAGCCGAGCGAAGGATCTGTCTCTGTTCCCATGTCAGGACGGAAGGACACGCAGGAGCCTGCTAAGGCATGACTTAGCTACTGTGCAGACCCCCTCTGTGAAACCACCCGCCCCCGTTCTAATCTGCAGCCAGCTGACTGAACTTTGAACAAGCACAGCGGAGCCACTCGCATCAGCTGGGACGGGTCATGTGCCTTCATACTTCCTTAGAAAAGCAGAAGTGAAATCGGTCGTTAAGCTGGTTGGATGGGGCCCTCCTACAAACGACTCACCGCTTTTAGGCTTGTCCCGCAGATCCGGGCATGATAGGAATCAGAGCTAACGTCCCATGATTCACTAGCTCTTAGCAAACAGCTAAAAAGGTAGCTGGAAATTCAGTGGGGAAATTAATCATTTGCAATCACAAACATTTGAATTAAACGGCTTACTGTGCTGAAGTGGGCTTAGAAGAGTTAACGAAGACATGCCAGCAAAAGGTGACAAAGCATCCCAAGAGATTTGGTGACTCATTTCACTAATGAATGTGGGATTTTGGTTGGAATGCTTGTAAATGAATTGAGGACACGTACAAAGGTAACATGGTTTAACAGCGCCATCTTGTGGGAATTCGTCGTATAGCTCCAAAAATATATTGCCAGCCAGGTGCTTGACCTCATGAAGGAAAAAAAATCTTCTCAAATATATAGAGAATGGTTGTTTAATTCACTGGTGCGTCTGGCTGTTTGCGAATAAAAAGATCTCTAAGTTGCGAAAAATAACGCATGACCAGAACAACCGCTAGCACTTCGAGACGTTGGTATTTTTAGAGACAGCGTTCTTTGTTGACGTTTATGACGCAGTGAGTCACGTGACAGGCCCGGACCTCTGAGGTGTCCGGGGCGTGGTTTGTCCCAGCCAGTTTCGCACAATGGAGGGTTCCGGTTACTTTGCAGCGAAAGCCCGTCTGTCTGCTTAGTTTACATAACGTGGCTTTGGCTCTGCGGCTCAACGTGCTGCATTTGTTTGTTTAGCAGTTTTTTTTTTTTGCGTGTGTGGGAATAAAAGCGGGCAGGCGTATGCGCAGCCTTCATAATGCACCCGATGCCTGTGTGCTCCGTTACCGGCGGGGACATATTTGACTGTATACAGAGAGGAAATGTTGAACAGTGTGAACAATTCCTGCAAAATGATCGATCAGTCCTCAAGCATAAAGGTAAGAAAGTAAATACTATCTTGTTTATTAAAGTATACTTGTGTATTTCCCGTATAGTTGTGAAATATTAGGCCTCTACTTCCTGCTGTTTTGTCAGGATGCAGTTGACATATTTATTTATTTGAAATCTTTTGATCTTACAGTATGTTGAACTTTTTTTAACCTGAAACCCAGAGTCCAACCAGGCTGCTGCAGCCACATTCAGACATGAGCATGTTTCTGAGTGTCTTGTTGTAAAACATTTGTGGTACATTTCTTCAGGCTCAGATGTAATGTAAATGTGTTTGTGTAAATGTGTTTGTCTTCATCCAGGCTGGGGTGGTTTCACGCCCCTCCACTACGCCGCCCTCCATGGCAACCGCATCCTGGTCGAGCTTTTCCTTAGTAACGGTGCTGATCCTAACCTGACGTGTGGTTCAGGACAGACTGCCTTTCATTTTGCCTGCAGGTGAGTTCTAGTTGCATTTAAGTAACTGTGAATTTAAATAAACCAGCCGCACTTTTAAGCCAATAGTGTTTAATTTGAGCACTGTACAGTAGTTGTTGTGACAGTTTGATCTTTTGACTTCCATTAGGCAAGGGAACATCTATGTCATCCATCAAATGATGCAGTATGGAGCTGATCTGCGCCTCATAGACCTTCAAGGAAAAACGTCATTGCATCATGCAGTCACCGGTGGCAACATGTGAGTGAAGGAAACAGCGCATCCCCCAGATTTATGCGATTTGCCTTGTGTAATTACATAGTCACAGCCAAATACATAATGTAACTGTTAGTCATCTTTTCTAGTGTGGCCGTGCACTATTTGTGGGAGACGGGAATGTTCCGGTTCTCAGACTCAGACATGTACCAGGTGACACCACTTCACTTGGCTGCATCCACAGGCAACACAGAGATGGTTCGTTATCTGCTCAGAGGCCAGGTGTGATAAAGACATCACTCTCTCATTCACCCACATGCTCCAATTTTTGTTGTATTAAAGTATGTGTGACAGTTTGAAATTGGGTCTGACTAAGGTCAGATAAAACCAGCCATGATGCGGCTATTAACAGCCTCGCACCCTCAACTCTGTCCTTTTGTATGTCAGAGATGCACCGTGCATGCAGTTGACCAGCAGGGGGCGACAGCGCTTCACGTCGCAGCAGAGAGGGGCGGAGTGGAGGTGTGCTGGACGCTGCTGCAGAAAACAGGGTGCAGGATGCTTCATCTAAAGAACCACAGCGGCCTCACGCCACTGGATCTCAGCAAACAGGGGAAAACATTCAGGTGAATCTGCTGTCTCTAGAAAACCCCGGAAGAGCACTCACAAGCAGCGCAGGATAAAAACAAACTTAAATATCCAGTGTGTCTGCATTTCCAGGTTACCTTTGTCTCTTGGGATCCTGGTGCTGATTAATATTTTGCTACACTGTGTGTTTTTCTCTAGACATCAGCAACTCACCAAACTACTGAGTCGGTACATCAATGAGCCGATACACCACATGCCCAGAGAGTCTCACGGTAAATATTATTGTGTTGTATTCATCATGCCATCATTTAATGTGTAACTGATTATGATGACAACTGTGGTGATGATAACTGGACCTAGTACTGGTGCTGTGTTGTTCTAATATGTGCTAATTCCTCTGTTTCTCATCAGTTTTATACCACTGGTCGCTGTTCTTTCCGACTCTGAGTGGAGCTGCCATCCTGCTCATAGCAGCCATGTTGGAAGGTTATGGTGGACTAATCTGTCTCCTCCTCTTCCCCTGGCTGGCCAGAAGCATCTTCACACAATACCACCGCATGGTCACGTACCAAAGGTTTGACCAAAAAAAGGTTATCTGTAACAACCAGATGTCACAGTTTGTGACATGTGAGGGCCCTTTTTTCAGACTTGATTTCTTTTTACCCCAGGTCACCCAACCCAATCTACTTGGGAACCCTCATGGCTGGCTTGTTTCACTCCTTGTTGTGCTTCTATGGAAAAATAATGCTTAATATCCTTAACAAAAGCAGTATATTGTATTTTCCTTATTATTAGGCTCCCATGAGGGGAACATGTATTTCTGTCATGTCATGTAGAGTTCATCCTTAACCTTTCTAATGTGTGTGGCCAGCTGGCGCTCTGGTCCAAGTGTCCATGTTCCACTTCTCTCTAGTCCTCGGTTTGTTCTGTAAAGTTCTGACTCAGGATCCTGGGACGCTGGACAGAGCAGATGCAGATCCGCGGTTCTCCTGCATCGCTGACCTGGTGGAGAACAACCAGAGCTCTCACAAGTTCTGTCCATACTGTGAGGTACGACTTTTGTTCTTCAAAAGTTGCACATTTGAAGAATACACAACGCGATTATTTCCTACAGCCACGTTGCGTTTACTTTCCCCACAGCTGTTTCAACCTGACTACGCTAAACACTGCAAGCTGTGTGACATGTGCATCAGAGAGTATGACCATCACTGCCTTTTCCTCAACCGGTGCGTTGGCCGGGGAAACCACCGCCTCTTCCTCATCTTCATCCTCTCCATGGCGGTTGCCCACCTCCTTTTTGTTGCCTCTGCAGCAGGTTACCTGTACGACAAGAAGTCCGCCGGCGGCCACAGCTTGTCTCAGTGGCTCACGCTGCTGGGGGAGGAGTATTGGGTTGCGGTCATGGTTGTCATGAATGCACTGACATTCCTGTGGGAGCTGTGGCTACTGATTGAGCAGTTTGATGCCATCACCACGGGAACGACCACCTACTTCAGACAATGTGAAAGGTCACCACATCGGAGGTCACTAGTGCAGCGCTGGGTTATAGTGCTGTCATTCCTGCTGGAGGGCCAGAGACGGGTGGGCTGTGGACCGACGAGAGTGGACAAAGCTGCCATCGAAATTTAAGACTGCTGATTTGTCCTGGATGTTTCATCATCACTGACTCAAATATCCAGCTGAGTCTGCAGCCTTTGGTGTGGGATAATAAGTGGCTTTTTATTTCCATAGAACATGTTACTTGAATGTGAGATTCGGTTTAATGGTTTTCTCTTTGGTTATATAGTAGCCTTTAGAGTTGTCATTTAGTCTGTCATCGAGTTTTTAGAGACCTCACCAAGCTCTGTGTCTTATTTAATTGGTTGCTTTACAGTGTGCTGTATCAGCTATTTACTGTTACCACCGTATCAGCTCACTCCTTTGAAAGCCGCTGATAGTGTCATTTATAAAGCGTTAGGACAGAGTTATCACTGTTAATGTTCTGATAGCATTAGCAGGTCCTGTCATTAGCTGATAATGGTAAATAGCAGGTGCGCTGGACCTGTATAATGCTATTACCTCTCCAACCTGTCATCCGTGCCATGACTCCCTCCTCTGCTCACACTGATGGGACATGCTCTTTTCATGTCTTCAATTACACACCCTCATTTCCTTTGTCCCTCAGGAGCACGTCTCTAGATTATAGATGACGTCCTCCACACCCTTTAGAGGCTGGCAAGTCTGGACTATGTCGTGGGATATGATTTAGTGGCTACTGCCCAGCCTGTTAGGCACAATTTCTCTGTTCCCTGGTCAGTGTTTTTATATTTAACTGATTGTCATTGCTGATATTACACTATATTTTAAATGTGTCAGTGTTATCTGTGGTTTATTTTGTTTTTGTTTTTTTTAAGATGACACCTTATTTGTGCCACGCTGTTTTATATGCTATAAGAAGAATATGTTTAATAAAAAAAAGTGTCATGTCACTGTGTAGCTAGGGGGTGATGTTGTCTTTGCACTGTGTGATCATAGAGCATATACATGTACAGTAATCTTGTCTAAAGGAAGTGTGTTTTAACCAGATGTCAGCCATTTTCACTTCTCCATCAAAGAAACTCACTTCCTGACAAGGAGACAGACTGAAAACCACCACAGCTGATTGGGACTGTAAGATGCCTCCTTGTACAGCACAGAGACACGGACTTAGCTGAGGCCCAGTTGCTCAGCCTATCCAGGATGACATGGCAAGTAATACTCTCATGGCTGTCTTCACGTGCTTCATTCTATCTATTCTGTTCACCTCAGCATTCCTCATGTGCGTGTCATAGCTGTGTAAATGATGGAAACTATAGCAGCCCTTTCTCCTTGGGTTTGTGAATGTCATTGGGCTCATTTCTCACTTATTAGCAGTTAAGCTGAGGGCTGACATTTCAGTACTGCCATTGTTTAAACCTTGTGTGTGTGTGTGTTGTAGTATTTAGAAATGGCCCCAGTGGAGAAGGGTAGACAGTGGAGATGGGTTCCCTGCAACGAAACTAACCAGGATGCCTCTATTTGACAAACCAAGGGAGCTAGCAGGTAAAGCTCAACCTTTAGTTTCTCGTGTGTGACTAAATAAAGTAAGGTGGGAATATTCTGGATGCTTACGATCCAGTTAGAGAACTCTGGGATGCTTTGCACACAGTTTCATCTGTATTAGTCAGTGTATATACCAATGTAAACCATTTCATTGTCAGAGTTTTGTCAATTTTTTGTCAATGTACAGTATATAGTTTTTAGCCAAAGAGTGGAGCATTCATTTAGTTTATCACATCTACATGTATTGAAACTACAGACAGAATAGCAACATGACACACAAGATTGACACAAGATGACTCTGTGGTGCTGTGACTTTCACTTTACTGGCAGTGTCTGAGTAGTGTGGCAATTTCCTTTAGATGATACATTTTTAGTTCAATGAATCTCAATAGGTTTTGATTACACATATTTATATAAGCAAACAATGCATCCACACAGCCACTCACTTTATATCAGACCTTTACTGGTGAAAATGGTGTCAATTAAATCAAATCCTTTGATCCGAGGTCATTGTAAAGTACAAGAAATGTGTGTGACAAGACAGAGAATTACAGCTCAATTTCTAGAAAGTGAGAATTGATAATGAAAGCGTGCGTATTGAAGAGAGACGGGAGAGAGAGTGGGCAGGGCTCTAGGTACAGTATGTGAGCACAACAGCACGGGCCAGTGGGACAGAGGAGAGTGCGATGAAAGGAGGGGGGAGGAAGAGGAGAGTGTGTGCGGTTAAGTGCTAGGAAGTGTGTGTGCGCGTGTGTGTGTATGTGTGTGCGAAATTAGACTAAACCAGCGTCCAAGTGCTGCTGCAAGTGCAAGACAGTGAGCCGGGGGAAGGAGAGATGCCTGAATAGAATGAGGAATAGGAGGGCGAGGCAGCGGCGAGAGGCGCTGGGTGTGTGTGGAGGAGGACCAGTGTGTGAACAGAGGGATGCAGTCATGTCTCTGTGAGAGGGAGCAGCACAGCAACGGTAACCATGCTGAGCCCCAAGATAAAACAGGCTCGCCGGGGTAAGCACAGTGCCTCCTCCTCTGTCTCCATCCTTTTCTTCTCTGCTCTGTTCTGTCTTTCTTCTGTTCTCTGCAGAGCTCCACTTGTCTTGGTGTCTTTCTTATAATGTAACACCAATACAGGTGTAGCAGCACCATACTGCTAAATCTGCACCTTTGTGGCATTTGCAAAGGGACCACATTCTGCCTGCGTTGACCATGTGTGCATTGAGTTTTCTTCAGTGATTTGGTGCCTTGAGGCTTTATCTTGCCAGTTCTCTGAGAGTTACTGTAACAAGGGCACAACCAGGTGATGTAATGCCTCATGTATGTGGATTACACCCATTTCTGTGAGGTTCAATGATGGTGATATTGTGGGCTCTGTTCAACATCATTGCTAGAAGGACAGTGGTCTGCGTCCTGTCATGTTCACATCTCTGTTTGCCAAGGGTTTATTCCAGCTTTGGGTTGTGGATTTGGCATGTGACACCAAGCTATATGAAAAACAGCTGACTGTCAAACATGTCTCATCTGACCCCATGTAAAAAACACTATTGGCTAATGAATCCATAGACAGTGGTTCTCATATTACTGTAGGTGTGAAAATGAATGTAGAAAATATGGAAGTAAATCACCACTTCCATGTTCACTGGGTTAATCATGATGCAGATTACAAAGACTTGTTGAGATTTTCACCACTGGTTCACATTGTGGCATACTGTAGTGAGCATCAAGTTGTCTAAAATGTTTTTTTTTTTGGATGAAACACTTAGAAGCAGCATCAATAATCAGTGTATTTTATCCACTGTTTTTTAATCCAGGCATCATATACACAGTATATGAGACCATAAAGGATGATGGGAAGGGGAAGTGCCCCGTCTTTCCTCTTCATGTACTGAGCTGGACATCACAGTAGCCACTTCAGTTTGCTTGGTGCTTTTTGTGCACTTGCCATCTCTCATTCGCTCTAATGGTTTCTTCTTTGATTAGATTCCCAGCTTCGCTCTCCTCTGACCCTTTTTACGCAACGTCATCCCGGGCAAATTCAGCATCGCAGAGCTAGATGTGCACTCAGAACTTTAGATGTCACAATTAAATCCGAAGCACTTTAGATGTGTATGTATAATAGTGAGACTCTAGTTAATCAAATTTGATTGAGGGTTTTCTCGGTTACGTGTTACACTATTATCAATATGAGGGGATTTGAAGAAATAAAAATGGGTTTTGGTAATTAAAAAAAATGCAAAATTTAACAGCATTTTAATTTGTTTAAGATCCGATTCTTCAAAAACTGTTACCAATGTCTATTTCTCCTTCTGTATCTATATTAATTATAAAAAATGTCATTCTTTAATTAACTGAATATTTTACAGCAAGAAATAACATGATAATGCATGGTAATATAACCTAAGTTATCTCCTCAGTAACACCATTGCATACACATTAATGCGTCACACAAAAAACCCACACTAGCTTAACACTCACTGGGGGAATTATCAGCACGTTAACATAATAACAATATTTATGGACACATCTAGTAATTCTATGAATCCAGTAATATTCTGTGTAAAACATCTGAATACTTCATAAGTCATAAATAGAAATGATTAAATCAATAATGAGGCAATGCACTGTCATATAATTTCCTTAAAATATCATGAATGCCATATCACTGTACCAACGCAGTTATTTGCTGACAACAGATAAAAGGTTCCTCTCTGAGGTTTCCTGAGTGATTTTTAAAGAAATGAAGCCTTGTCTCTTTTATTTATAGCTCCTGCTCTGCCTGTTTCTGCGGCCAAAGCACAGTTTGTTGTTCGTTTAGCTTGTCCTTTCATTTCCCAGCAGTTATGACTGTGCAAATGAAGGACATCCAAAAAATAAGAAGTGAAATAAAAGTCCAATCAGACAGCTGATAAACAAGAGCAAAAAGGAAACAGGAGAGAGGGAGAGACAGAGAGAGAGAGAAGGAGATTTGAGGTCCAGATACCCTTCATGCTGTCCTCAGCAGAAAATGAGACGCAATTAACAAGAAAAAACCATACCATTGATTTCTCCTCTCTCTACCTCTGCCCTGTGTTTATCTCTCTTCCTCTTTCTGCCTCCCCCTAAACTCCCCGGGGATCACTCGACTGCCGCTGTTTTTGCTCTATACCTTTGACATAATAATGCTAACATGTAATCCATGGCTGTATTCAGTCCATAGCAGTTAAAAGGCAACTTGATTCAAAGTAAATCCTTCTCTATACACAGAAATAGCAGCAATAATCCTTTATATTAAACTGAAATTGGTTGTAAAATCCAGAGTAGATAAATAGATTTTATCTATAATCAGGATGTACAATATCTGTTTGCTCCTGCCTTGACTGATTGACCAAACAGAATGCATGGTCACAATGGTCAAATACTAAAATAAGACGTATCCTGTCTGTGTTTGTACTGTGCCTCCTTCTCCCTCACGTTGTCCATCTGTGTGTTATTCCATGCAGCGCGGTCCAAGAGCATGGTGCTTGGAGAGTTGTCCCGCGTGTCCAGGCCCTGCTCTCCTCTGGAGCAGGAGAAGGCGCTGAAGGCCGGCTGGCTGAAGAGGCAGAGAAGCATCATGAAGAACTGGCAGCTGCGCTGGTTTGTCCTGAGGACCGAAGCTCTGTATTTCTACAAGGATCAGGAGGAGACGAAGGCACAGGTGACGCTCACCATCACTGATGTGTGCACTGATAAGATACGGTGGCTGCCTGAAGTCACCTGTTGCCTCCGGAGGCAGAGCTGCCGTGTCTTTGGATTCATTTAAACCATGATACATATTCAAGCATCCTGTAATTAGCTCATTAGTATTTTCCCCCAGGGCGCTCTCATCCATTATGTCTCCCATTCTGGAAATAGCACATTATTGTTTTAAATCATTGCTGCCCTCAAATGAACCTTTCCGTGCCCAATGAATCCTTCTTTCAAACTATAGCTGGACAGATGTCAGTCCAAGCAAGTCTCCATGCATCAAAGACATAATGTGTTTGTTGTTATTGCCCTGACACACATTGACATTGTGGTAACTGGCCGCCCTGTGGTGCTGTAAGTACTTTGTTGAAGACCTTTGAACCTTTCTGCTGAAGGGAGCAGAAATGCAAGTACATCAGGAAGCCAGAGGGATGAATAGATGAAGAGATGTTTCCCTGAGTCATCCCGTCCCCCATCATCATTACCTCCCTCTGCTGGAACCATGCCCAGAAACCAGTTACTCATAATACTTAACATGCACTACATGTCCATGTTAACCAACATTAATTGATTGTCTGGACCATGATTATCATTTAAATGGGTGTTTTTTTCTCATGTGCTGTCTGTCTTTCTGTATCTGTCTTTCCTGTGCCGGTCTCGTTCTTCTCGTGCAGGGGTGTATTCCTCTTCATGGCAGCCAGGTCAATGAGCTGCCTGCCAATCAGGATGAGCCTAGTCGACATCTTTTTGAAATTGTTCCAGGTGAGCTGGCATGGAGGATAACTCTGCTGAGTGGAGAAGGAGGAGGAGGTGTTCAAGTGATGCTCAGACACAGTGGGAGAACCCAGTGTGTTCGCGTTCAGCTTGAATTTTTGCTCATTATTGCATTTTTTATTGTATGAATTGATCTGGTAATGATTAGAAATATCTTGTAATGCAGTCGTAAAGAAAGATTGGTGTAAGAAAAAGGCACAGAGAGCCCTGAACGGAGACAAAGAAGACTCAGAGAGCGATCTGGTGCAGTTGCTGGTGTCCACAGGGAACACAGTCCTTTCTGGGTCATTTCACGTTCACGCAACACACTATGCACCACTGTGTAACGGTACATAGCCTACAGTGAGGTACAGCAATGTGCAAGCAGGATCTCTTTTTATAACGTTTTCAGAAGGTGTGTGTGCACTACTCTAAAAGCGAGCTATCATAAAGTCACATATCAAAGCTAAGGTCAAATAGACTGAAATGTCAAAGCGGATGGTGTCCAGCTGTGTGCAGCTGGAGCAGGGAGGGGCTCGGCTGCATGGCTCTGCCTTTGTACTTTGCAGGGGTGCTCAAACTAATAGGGTTATTGATAACACTGAGATCTATATCTGGAACCGATTTGTTTACAGATGATGGTGCCTCTTCGGGTGGATGGTTAAGTGGATGTGTGATGTGTTAGACATGTTCCCTATTGACCCAAGGAGCAATGAAATATGACTGCGCTTGTAGGTGTTGCCGGAGAAAAGGATCGAACAAGTATCAGCCACGAGTCATACTTGCTGATGGCGACCTCTCAGAGCGACATGGAGGAATGGGTCAGAGCCATTCGTAGAGTCATATGGGCTCCACTTGGAGGAGGTGGGATTTCTAATCATCATCTAACAATAAACTGACAAATATCTACTGTCAGTGCTTTATAAATGAAACATAAATCTCTCTGCAGGTGTGTTTGGACAGCACCTCGAGGAGACTATGCTGTATGAGGCTCAATGTGGCCCTCGCCGGCTGGTCCCTGTGCTGGTCGAGCAGTGTGTGTGCTTCATAAGAGATCATGGGATGGAGGAGGAGGGCCTCTTCAGGGCCCCAGGACAAACCAATCACGTTCGAGAGCTGCAGGGCGCGTTTGATCGTGGTGAGAAGCCGATGATTGACAGGTGAGGCGGTGGGAGGCAGGATTTCATCTATCGCAGCGCGTCAGGCTTTAATAATCCTCCACACGTTGCATTACAGTACTACAGATGTCCACACCGTGGCATCACTGCTGAAGCTCTACATACGGGAGCTGCCAGAGCCAATAATCCCCTTCTCCAAGTACACACAGTTTCTCTCTTGTGCTCAGTTACTTACCAAGGATAAAGAAATGGTAATTGAATCAATGTTTAATGATATTTTACTAGACTCGTGCCTTGAGAGTTGAGACATGTTTCCTCTTGTTTAAGGGCATCATAGAGCTGAGCAAACAGGTAAAATGCCTTCCTCAGGTCAACCACAACCTCTTAAAATACATCTGCAGGTAAGTACACACGGACTTGTTGGCAGCTAAATTTACCCGTAGCTTTAGAGGGTTTCATTTTTGTCCAGTTTGTCACTGTGTCGCACAAAAGAAGTGACGATCGCTACACCCACATCCTTGTCATCAGGGGATGTGACATCACATTGATTGCGCTCAGTGGGCATAATTGCATGTCTCCTCTGCATTCTGTCGGGCAGAGCCCACACACCGACCCAAATCATGACTCAGAGCCTCCTTCTCTGTTTCTTTCAAGTTTGACATTTCTGGATTAGGAACAAACATCAGGTTCTTATTTGTGCGGCTCTGATGTGATTTCTTGTGCAGGTACTTAATGACTTTGCTTCCTGTTTGCTCAGGTTTTTGGATGAGGTTCAGTCTCACTCTGGTGAGAATAAGATGAGCGTTCAGAATCTGGCCACTGTGTTTGGACCCAATATCCTTCGACCCAGAGTGGAGGATCCTGTTACTATGATGGAGGGTTGGTCATAATGTTAAAATAAACAATCCAGTAATGTTTAAAAGCCATTAGATACTTAAAAAGTGTTTCTTTACTTATGTGTGTCTTTGTTGTCATTAACAGGAAGTTCACAAGTACAGCATCTGATGACTGTGCTGATCAGTGAACACTCCCGACTTTACCAACATGACGAGTCAGAAACTGAAACCAAGATTTCTCCACAGCAACAGCAGAGCCCGGTCCACCGGGGCAGGGTGGGGTGGCTCCCACAAGAGGACACTGGTCCCACATCTTCCCCTGGCACAGTCTCCAAGACCCACAAAGGGAAAAGCCAGTCTACTACGGCCTCTGCTGAAAGTAGGCAGACAACACCAAGTCCCAATACAAGACTGGAAAGAAAGGAGAACACTCAGGTGGAAGAGAAGAGTCAAAGTAAGACGGAGGAGAATTTGGATGAAAGATGTGAAGAGGGGAGTGGAAGTGATGCAGCTGGGAGCCCCAGTAAACAGTCTAAAGCCCTGCCTTCCTGGAAGTGTTCTTTCAAGGGCAGTGCAGCATGCGGGGGGACGAGGGGGAAAATGGGGGGATCGGCGGGGGACGTGTCAGCAGCTGGTGGGAGCAACTGGCTGATGAATGGCCTGTCGTCCCTCCGAGCACACAGGCGTACCACCTCGTCTGGTGAAAGACTGAAAGACTCCGCTGTGACTCTGAAGGATTCAACGCTGTCCCTTAAAGAGGCCGCGCTTTCACTTAAGGACTCGCACAGAGACTCCGATGAAGACTCCCGGACGTCCGCGTCTCAAAGAGCCCTTCATCTGTCTCACAGGATGTCTGCTTACGACAACATCGGCCCCTCCAGCCTAAGCCTGCCTGCCGACACCGCCGCCTGGACCGCCCCGTCGGCTGAGCCGGAGGGGAATGACAGGACGGAAAGGATAGGGCAGGGTCAAGATGAAGCCGCAGAGGTGAGAGACAGTGCAAATGCTCAGGATCAAAGTGCAAGTGGCACCGAGGATGATCCTGCAGAAACAAATCAAAGTAACATGCTGATCCAGCTCAAGCAGGAGCTGAAGAAACAGAGGGCGAGCTATGAGGCTTGCATTCGCAAGTATGAATGAGTCAAATGTTCTGTCCTTTTAGCGTCAAGCAAAATTAGCATGATGTGTTGTTTACATTCTTTTCTTGTGCTTTGAGGTTGGAGGAATCCTGCTCTAAGTACCGGGCCCAGGTAAACTGCCTCGAGGAGGAGCTGGACCAGGAGAAGAAGAAGGTTCACATGCTGGAGATCCGACTCAGGAACTCGGTGAGGGCGCATCAGGACGCAGAGAAGCGAAACGTTCACCTCCAGAAAGAGATGGAGGAGTTCTTCAAAACCCTGGGAGACCTGACCACAGCAGCCACGCGGACCAACTGAACCAGACCAAGCTGCCTTCACCTGGTGCATGGGAGGAGCTGAAGCTTAATTACCGGGAAGTCCAGCCAGCCCCAAAGCTCTGAAGACCAAATACCTCTAGTGCAGTTCTACTACCACTACACCGTGTCCTCTTGAATATGGCCGTCTATGTGCCTACAATGACCTGTGCTGGTGCCAAATGTGGATTCTTTCGGACCAACGACCACTCATTTCAGCCATAAATTGTATCAAACTGTAGTTGATTATTAATTGACTAGACTCCTCAGAGCAGAAAAAGGCAGGAGGTCCAGTCTTCCTCTCCACACCCTGGTCATTTTAGAACCATTAACCTTGACGGACAGAAAGAACGGACAACGCGAGACGTTACAATTCAACTCTTTAATGGACAGTTTTCATTTCTGCTGTGTAATCGGTGTGCTAGTGAGGCAATTCCAGATCCAAAGGCTAAACTCGCGTCCACTACTTTCAGACCCTCAACCATCCCAAGACTGCAGCAGCATCGCCCTAGTAGTGCTACGTGGCTCTCCGCTCTATACCTGCACTAAAACCAGATTTTCTCAGAGGAATCTCATGCGTAGTCTATTCTATTTTTCTATTCTGGAGAAGATGGGGGCGAGGCGAACCACAAAATGAGGAAGCCACGACAGTCGGTTGAGATGTGGCCCGAAAAGGACGTGTCAAATTCCCTAATGGGCATTTTGAGAAGTGATGAAGGGTTGTTGCCCTGGTGTCTGACTAGAAAAAGGGCAGAAGGGACAGGCTGGATTATTAGAGCCTTCACATACATCCAAAGGTTACTAAGGCAGGCAGCAAATGCCTGACTTTCAGAAAAATACATGTATCTACAGGAAAATGTACCAATTAATCACTAAATATACTAATCTATAAATTATATTGCACAGAAAACAAAAAATAAAAATGCATATAAATAGTTCTGAGTGAAATGTACATTACATACAATAGACACATCCTAGCTTGAAATAAATAAATACAGAAAAATACGTTTCGGATTTCTTTCGAATTGTGTGTGCCATGATATACAGGTACATACCGTGTGTGCATGTGTGAGGTAGAACTCAGAAAGACGCACCACAGGAGAGAGGAGCCTCCGACGCGGAGAGGAGTCAAAAATCACCAAACTGAGTAAGGGCACTTAAATTAAATATCTTAAATATCAGACAGCTGTGGATTATGTCTGAACCAACCTGCCACAAAGAGTAAAGTGACCTATTTAGACTTGGTCTCTGGTGACAGTCCCCAAACACAGCACTCATTCTGGCCTATATTAACTCACAGCACTAATACTAATCAGCGGCTCCTTACGATGACACATCTCTGTTCACTTACATTCACACTGTTCCTCCTCATCCAACAGACCTTCGCCTACAAATTACATCCAAGTAAATAAACAACTTCAAATACAATTGGTTTCAACATGTTCCGGTAAAAAAAACAAAAAAGAAAAAAACAAGAGGATTCACGGTCATGGCAACGAGGCCACGTGACTGCTTGTCAAGACACACACAGTCAGGAGGGACATTCTAAGAAAAATATCGACCTGGATACACAGACGGATGCTTTCTACAAAAGAGATGAGCAACTATGTGAAAATAAAAGAAGTCATTGGCATTAAGATCCAAGATTAAATGTGCTATAGTCTACATCTGAAGACAGTTATTCAACTGTGCCAAAAACAACTAAGCCAAATGGACATTAGGAATAATATGTTGACTATATGGTCAACATAACGTGCTACCAGTGTGGTATTCAACTGTATAGCAGTAGCTAAAAAACAGCACTGTCTAAAGCACACTCGCACCCCTCGCTTGCATAACATACATCACAGGTTCACGTCAAAACATACTTCTTCGCAGCAAAAATACAGTAGTAATGATACAATTTCAGACCACGGTCATTTACAGCAGTAGGGGGAGGAAATTAAAAGAAGCTGCAGATTACTGTATGGGCGCAGCTCTACCAACTAACGGGGCCTGGACTCGCTCGTCACACGTGTGGGTGTGTGTGCGTTATCTGCAGCAGGCCAGCGCGCTCAGGGACGTGTGGCTGTCCATGCTGCTGTCCGTTTCAGAGGTCATGGCGGGGTCGCTGCTCGGGTCCGTGGGCTCGGTGGACATGGATGACACGTCATTGGCGGAGGAGGAGGAGGAGGAGGACGACGACGACGACGTGGGCTGAGGGGGACTGTCGATCACTGCGGCACCTGTGCTGCGAAAAACACACATCCACAGTCATAGGTTTCATTGAAATACAGCGGATTCTGAGATTACTGGGTGAATCACATTTGTCAGTGATATCTATCCCCCAATTATTTCATGCTAAGATGATGAAGGCCGCATACAGATGATTATGATTATTCACCTAAAGGCGCTGGCTGGCCTCTTATCACACCATTTTTCGTCCACTCCTCCCATTCGGTGACTTCTTTATAAATTAGCTCTGCAAACAGCGGAACACAAGAAGGTTAAGTAATACATTAAGGGGCAGCAAGACATCACCGATCCCATCATGTGGCGACACCTTTCTTCTGTGTAGTCGCAGTGCATCGCATACTATACAGTCCAAACAGCATCATGTTTCTAATCTGGACAGGCTGTGCTGGTGTGACCTTTCTAAAAATGAGTGAGGGGTCATTATCACCTGGCACGGGCTGGGATGAGCTCATCGTGCTGCACCACTGAAAGTGATATTTACTCACAATCTCCCACGCTCCCCAGAATCAGGTTCCCCATACTGGAAAAGACTAAGTGAGAGGCTTTAACGGGGGGGATTTCAAGAGTGGCTGCTGGCCACTATAATGGAGATACATGCCCCTTGGGGCAACAATGAACATCTTATTCACTGTTTGGACACTTAAGTTAGAAGCTGCTGATCACAGATAATCATTTATTTTAGTGTAAAAAACATTATTTTGACAAAGCAATTATACCTGTGTCTAAATAATTACTGGTCTGTTTAGCATGTTTACAGATGTGCCAAAATCAACAGCTGTTCAGTCGATTAAATGCCAAATGTGTTTTATCAGACTGATCCCTTGTAAATGAAAGGAGCCTGTCGAAGCACAGTTAATTCCTGGGTAAATAACACGCTGTGAGCGCGGCGGTGTTAAAATCGAAGCGATGAGTGTGGCGCTAAGAATCTCAGCGTGCCGTCTAACCTTTCCACTCCTCCACGGTATGCTCCCTCTCGTCCAACTGTTTGTCCAGGATCTTCGGAGGAGGCTGAGAAAAATCATTGAGAAATGGTTCGGATGGCACAATGGCGAGAGACGGGCGACGCCAACTTTCCACCTCGAGTCATGCAATTAAAATCTCATGTGACCCATTTAAGAGTTGTGCAATCTGATCAGCAGTGCACCTACCGCTTCCACTTCAGCCGGATCGTACCAAACGTTAATATAGGGGTGCTGCAGGGCCTCGTCTACAGAGATGCGCTTGGAGGCATCGATCACCAGCATCTTGGATAGCAGATCTCTAGCTTGGCTCGCTTAGAGGAGAAATAACAGTGATATCAAGCACAGATCTAACCATTTTACTAAATATGCTCTTGGTTAACTGCAGATTGAAAAAGCACTACTGTACCTTTCAGTTTGTTGTGATCAGAGTCAGCAGGGAACAGCACGTCTGGAAACAGCTTCTCAAAGCTGTAGCCAGCGTAGCGTGGCCTGTTTTCTACATATGTTCTCACTGACTGGTTCAGCTTCATTAAGAAATCCTGAGATGGAGTGCCTAGCTGCTCAATGACCTTGTTCCACTGGTCAATATCTGAAGTGTACATGTTAAGGAAACAGGCCTTACAAACTGGTACAGGGCACATTAGGGCCTAATGACATTTTCACACACACACGGTCTACGGTGACGCGGCAACCCATTCTTCTCCTACGCAGCTACTATAAAACCTTTTCCATGTACTCTTTCAGCAGCTACTGTCGTCCTCTTAGCAGGGTAATGGTCACATTCAGACATTAAGACCAGAGGGACGGGTGGGGGTGGGGGGGCTCTCAAGATGATGCTGGATCTCTTCACACAGAATGAAGTGATGACACAGTCAATGACGGCGAAGGATACGATCAGTGCCGGGGAACAACACACTTCCCCTGATCATCTCGGCCACTATGCAGCCCACTGACCATACATCCACTGGATGCAGACGTTTAGATGACGGGGAGGTTGACATGCAAACAAAATGCAAAAGAAATAAATAGGAATGAGAGGGGTTTTAACAAAATGGCAGAGGTGCAGCGATATGAGGAAATGAAAATGAAAACCATGCAGCTTTAGGCAGATATATGAGAGGGAAGCAATGCAGCGTTAAACTTCACAGTCCATGACTCTTGGGCCACATTAACAAGTCCCCACAGACTGGCATGAAATGTTATATACCAGCCAAAGACGGACAGAGCAATGCACAAGCACAATAAAGACCGAGAACCAAGGATACAGTCCCTTCCTGGGAAGAGGATTTTATGGCGAACCATTTCCGCCAGTATGCAGCCCACAGACCATATGTCCACTATTAAAAGTGGAACGCAGAAAAAAACACACACACACACACACACACCCAATAAAAACCACTGGTTAGTTTCAAATACAAACATCCTGTTAGTACAGCATGAGCTCCACGCAGGATTTCTCTTCACACTCCACAACACGGGTTATTATATCTTGCACACAAAAACGTGTCACTGTGGAGACACGGAATAACAGGTGCAGCGCACAGATGGTCACTAACCATTAGCCTGGTAGCCCATGCCCAGGATAACCTCTGGAGCTCTGTAGTAGCGTGTAACCACATACGGAGTCATCAGGAGGCCCGTAGCTGCCGTCCGGGCCAAACCAAAGTCCAGGATCTTCAGTGTACAGTCGGACTTGACAACTATATTACTGGGCTTCAGGTCCTATAAAGAAAAGTAGACTGTATTTCATTTATATAGACCACAATAGATATAAATAACACTACAACATCCTCAGCAGCTGTATTCCAGGTGATCGTGCTGTTTAAATTTACTGGACTGATTAAAGGTTTCTTCTGTTTGTTCTAATATTTTTTACTACGGTGTGTTCCTGTTAATGCGTTTCAAGTTTACATTTTCCAGATAAATCAAAAAGCGGCATTTCATAGTATTGATTTCAGTTTTTCAAAGAGCAGTCGCTTCTTTATTGGCGCTGAGAGCAACAGATCTTTCCTCACTGCCTTTTTCCAGTAACTAGACATTTTTATGGCCATAATTTAATTCATACACAGTTTTGTGCTCATATTTCTTGTGGTAATGTAGTCGCTACCTTAGAGTAAATGCTTTTACACACTTGCTTATTAATGATCCCCAGAGGTCAAATACTTCTAGGCCATCTTTGGAGGGTTTTGATATTCATTAAAAGACTCCTTTCGAGCGTTTGCCTCTACACTTTGAGCATCACGTCTCACAGGAGGCTTCAGGGTTCCTCGCATTAGTCTGTGGGGTTCTCAACCAGCTGATGCTCACCCTGTGAATGATGCCAGCCGCATGGAGGTGTTTGATGCCACACAGCATCTGGTAGAGGAGATAGGACAGTCTCTCATGGTCCAGCTCCATCTGAATGACCTGGCACAGGTTGGCATCCATCAGCTCCATCACCAAGTAGCTGACAGAGCAGAAACAGTTTACACGTGAAGAAGGAGCCACAGCTTATAAATGATTGATCTGCAGCTTGATCTGAAGTATAATGGAAATGCATCTGTAGTTACTTACACATCTTGGAAATCTTCTAAAGATTTTTGCGGTGTGAATACATTTAACAGACCAATGATCTATGGGTATAAATGTGGGTCAGTGAGGACAATGTTCTCATAATATTCACACGCATGTATTTAATAGAATGCATAACAAACACACTTACATTTTTATGATTGACACATTTCATTAAGACTAGCTCTCTGAATGCCCTCTTGGCATGGGTCTGATTTTGAAACGGTCGACTCAGCTTCTTGATGGCGACATTTCGTTCGAGGACTTGGTCATAAGCAGAGCTGAAGAACAGAGTCAGGGAATGAAATGTGAGTTTGATCCGGCACAGTAATGAAAAGAAGAGCTTAGAATTGTATAGTTTGCTCAGTAGAAATGAGAGGCCATTTTGGAAAGAGTGCAGCACATTTAACCAAATATGAATGAGACTGAAACTCACCAGACAATTCCTTGTGCTCCTGAGCCGATAGGTCTTAGATTCTGGTATCGCTTCAGCACCGTGAACGTTGAATCGCCCACGTCTAAGCTGTAGAACTCCCGCTCTCTCTTGTTTTTGTTCATGGCAAAGTCTTCGATCGCTGCCTTCTGAGCATCCAAAAATGTCCTCTGCGCACACAAAGATGGAAACACACTTAAAGCTGCTGAACAAACCGGATGACAATGCGAGAGTCAAATAAAAAAAAACCTCTGCTCCCGAAGAAACAGATTAGCACCAGAAAAGATACTGTCGAAATTCACTATCGGGGCGAGCGCTGCAGTTCCTTATCTCACCAAGTCAGCAAACACACCAGGATGGAGGATTTGATACCATCAGCAGTGGTGGCAGAACAGCAGGCCACAGGGAGGTCTACTCCATCACACGAAACATGACTCCTACGACCACTCTGTCGCACTGGAAAACCAAGCTTGGTGATAATGCCCGCGAGTCTGGACCTCAGCCCATGACTCCAGCCCAGTTCTACAGGCAGGTCGTCCACAGGCACATGTTAACTGGGTCAGGTTGCGCCAAGAGGCTGCGATCCCGCATAGGACACAACACACAGATGCCAATTTGGGTGCATAGATTCGCCCGACTAGATCCATTCTGCACTGACGACACCACCTCAAATCTTAAAAAAGGAGAAACCTCCATGAGCAGCTTCCTTTCCTCTAATTCCAAGCTTATATAATCAACATACCCACCCGCTCCATTCCGCCAGTCTCCCAACACAGTCCATATGAGGGATATAATAATAAAATGCGTCAGCTCTCCTTCTGTTCCTTTGACGTCATGACGACGTACACGACATCCACCTCCTTCACAACATGAAAATAGACACGCCGACTCTTTTTATATTCCAGACAGGAAGACAATTACACTTGTCACGGTTATAATGGCTTCAACAACACTGCAGCTACAGTAGTGTGTGGTAATGCTGCTGGTATGTGCAATCCGCTGATTGGCTGTAAAGCCATCGTTTCTGTAATAATGGTTATAATTCGGGCCAAGTCAGTGCAAGAAGTTAATCACAGGCCGCCTGCTTTAGTTCAAAGCCCCACATTTCCTATATAGGCACAAATGATGTTAATGCATAGAACTAGTGCAGCAGTCATGCAGCACTAACATCTGGGTTTTGTCAGTGGTTTTGCAGCAGGCTGTTGTGTATCCTGCAAAAGCAGAAACTCAGCAGGGTCATTACTGGTGGGAATTGCCATGTAATTACTTAAACTCTGATTGCTTCAGCCTCATGATTTAATTAATGGCTTCCGGAGGACACATTTACAAGACATATCAGATCCTGGCTATGGTGCTTAAAAAGCATTACACTAATAAGCACAAATCACACCCTTTGGAAAGATGCACCTTTTTACACAATATAAAACCCCTGACTTCTTATCTGTAGCATCTCATATAGAAGGTCCAATGCATTATACTCTGGGGTGGAAACAGAGCTCCTTGATCTAACACTTTACATCAACATGAGGAGATGTCATGCAAACACATTCATCCCACTGCACCTTATGGTGAGATACGCGGGCCTTTAAATCCAAGTCCCGCACATGCACGTCAAAACCAGACAGAGGAAATCTATCGCCCCGCTGTTTATTTCCATGTCAGCGAGTTAACCTTGGCCACACGACCCCGCGTCTTCCCCGGCGGACGGCGGAGGCCGCATCCAAGAAAACCGTTAAATACTGAAGCCTGCACGGGTCGCTCACCGCACGAGACGACGCGATTGCGGCGATAAGCGCATCCGCGTCGCGATCTGACAGGGCCGGTTAGCGCGACGCAGCCGGCGCGCGCCCCGACCGCGATCCCTGCGCCGCTGCCGCGGTCCTTCGAGCAAACCGCCGGGGACCGCGCGGACGCGTCAACGGCGCCACGGCGGGACCGGGGCGCAGCGTTGACGGTGAGCGGCGCCGCAACGCCGCCAAACCACGAGCGCGGCGGCGAGGCGGCGTGCGCAACCGCGACACGCGACCCTCCCCCCACGGCCAAACAATAAGCACGTCTGAAGAGGAGAGGTGCGAATCCGTCGCTTACCGCTGTGGTTCAGCTCGACCTGTCGATCCGCGCGGTCCGATTCGGTGGCGAGACGCTCCCCGACCAGCGGACTATACGTTTGTGCCGCGACGGATGAGCGATTTATTCCGCTGTGCGGCTTAAAAATACATGACCTCACCAAATTCACTTGCCTACGTTTCCATCTGGCTGGTACTGACACGCCAGGACGAGCGGTGCGTACGGGGCATGCGTCCTAGAAGCACGTCATTCATCCACAGACACACCCACCACCAACTACACCCTTCCTTCCGCTTATCTGTCTGTCTGTCTGTCTGTCTATCTATCTATCTATCTATCTATCTATCTATCTATCTATCTATCTATCTATCTATCTATCTATCTATCTATCTATCTATCTATCTATCTATCTATCTATTTGATAAATTAAATTACATTCATGCTCCTAATGCCTGCAGTAAATGTATTAAGGCACTAGAGACTGTTATATGCTTTGCAAACATAATGTCAGACCAGTGAAATATGATGCTGTATTTTTCCTGTATGGGTTATGGATCACTGGGCACCCCGGTCAAAAAAGTTATTCATATCTCTACTGTAAATAGGAATTCATGTGAACGTGTGGGCAGCATTCCACCTTAAACTGTCCTTGCACGTAGGAAAATAGAAGGACACTGTCTACATTCACATAAAAAAAGTTATTTATGGAGAAATGTTTAAAGGGGCTCAATTTAAATATGTGGTTTGAATGAGCAGGGTATGGATGACTTTCATTGCTCTTTTTATCTGTAATAGTTATCCTGACGTCACAAGTGATGTCATAGTAAATAGGACCATATTTACAGTAGGTTTTGTTTTTAAAAGGATTCTCACATTGTTGATGTCGGTGAACCTGTGTAAAACAACTCAAAAAGACAAACAGCCCCTTTCACAGCAGGAGCTGTATCTTAGTTTACTTGTATTTGTTAGTAAAAGGCCTATTATATTAGTTGTTTTTCAAATTAAATGATGAATGTGCGTCTGTTCCTTTTGTGAACAGATGCTGCAGTGATCATAAATATCTATAAATCAACTAAAATTATTATTTTCCTTATTGCGTGTTCATATCGCGGTTACATCTGGCATGTTGTGTTTATCGTTAGTCTCTTCAGCCCACAGGAAACCCTCGACCTGCAGACTCTGCAGCAGAGGAGTAGTTAGAGTACCATCTAGAGTTCATCCATCAGCTCCTATACGCTACAACGGCGGAGCTACGGCGGAGCCATGCTCTGCAAAGGCATGTGACCCGGCGGGGGACGCTCGGTGAAAATGCGTGGACTTAGCGCTGAGTAGTTTGAATTTTTCTCCCCGCACCCACCTGACAGCCCCCGGGTGCGTGTTATTTATCCTCGTCCCCGCACCGCAGCTACCGCGGGGCCTGCGGAGACGGGACGAGCGCGCGCCGGACGTGCGGTGGCAGCGGCATGGATCAACGTCCCGGCGCCGACTCCCGCAGGAAGGAGACGGGACTACCGCGGCGTCTTACCCCGTGTTCGAAGAGAGCCCGCAGTGTTATGATCATCGTGGGGGAGCAGCCCTGCAGCAGCGGGCGCCGCTCCGCTCGCTCGGCCGAGGTCGTTCGTCCTTCCCAGGCTTCTGTGTAGCGCACCGACACCACCGGGCAGCCGCCGCACCTTTGGGCGTCGGACGGATTAGTACAATCGGTGTAGCTGATCTCACGCCACGCGCTATTGGTGGTTCTGACTCGTCGCTGTCAAAGCGCGAGGCTAATCCACTTAAGGTTTCAGGGCGAGACGCTAAGAATAGCGCCAATTACAGTAAAAAGTTTCAGATCGTCCGCGTGCTGCTGGTGGGCAATAGAGCAAATGAATGAATGATGTATGGTTAATGTGATGGATGAATTATCTGCCCGAGGCTGAGCTGAGGGAACGTCAAGCAGAAATGCCGTGATCACAAGGATTATTTTGGATCTGTGGCGAGAGGACTGAAGATAATACAGAGGATCATAGGTTACACACAGTACCAGGTACAGTAATGCCTCTATTTATTATGGTCTTCCTCCTTCAGTGTCGTGCAGTCGAGTTAAGATTGATTTGGTCATTATATTCAGATTAATGAATGTTCTTACAGTAACTCGTTAACATTGGGTTCCACCTCCAACATCCATAGGATCATAATGAGACACGAAATGCTGGACCCTGAACCTGGACCCTCACCAAAATATAGTCTACTGCCCACCACATAATATTGATGGTTCCTGTAAATTATTATGGGAATTTCTTCTCACGGAGAAGAAGCAGCTTTTTCCTATACATGTGTCCCCGTCACATGTTGCCTGCCTGGTAACACGGTCTGTTTATAAAGGGATTACTGGGCTACTTTCTGCTTGCTAATTCAAGTCATGGCATCTTCTGCACTTTAGTCCGAACATAACAGATAGGGGGGAAAGGGGGGGATTTTTTTATCACCAAGCTGAAGGGAAAACGGGGGGCCAACTGGTGTGTCAAATGATCGTTGCATCAGATTATCAGACACTAAAAATAGTTGGTCCTGGGCAGCAGCAAAACGTCCAGTGACTGCACAAGAGCCCCTCAAAGGCACTTGATGAAAGGATTCTGGGTATGCAGAGGCTGTAATAAGTGATAGTGAGCCGATGTACAGTAGAGGAGGCCATGCTGTGTATGCGTATACGTAGTAAGCAGGGTGTGCAGTAGTATACGGCTTCACAACACGACTCCCCCTGTGAACAGGCCATGAGTGGAGGCACCTGCTCCTGCAGGGCTTCACACGGTAGCAGCACGGCAGTGTGCAGGCACGCAGCAGGACGGGTTTATATTTCCCATCAATAAAATTATGTAATCACTGCATTAAGTGATGTTGGGCAGATTCTGGGAACCTTATAACTTCACGTGTCTCAGTCTCATAGTATCACACAGGCCCCTTTAGGATTTAACACAATACCATCGATGAGTCTCTTCGTTACACGTTCAGCCTGTCATGACAATGTCATTTTTTTTAGATAGGTTCAGTTTAAGGAGGAGATTTATCCCAGCTCAAATAAACCCAGGCTATTGTATTACTGCTATGAAACATAAGCAGGGACACGTCTTTCACAGCGTTTTTCATTTGTCGGAAACAGCCAGATTCTGTTCTTTGTTGACATTCAGCATCTGCGTGTTACAGTATGTGAAAAACCAGCCGTCGTGGGACCGTCACATAGTTGCTTTGGCGCTAGAAGTCAGGAGAAAGCCTCTTATGAAACCGGAGGGCTAGTAAGAGGCAGTGAGACTAATGGTCTTAGGTAATCTAATCAGCGTCCACTGCAAAGAAATGCCTTTTCTGTGAATTTCACAAAACAATCACACGTTGCTGTCTCTTAAGCTGGAGACAGGCTGTGATGCCAGCAGTAATATCACCTGAGGGGGGAGAGGAAGCGGAAACGTGCAGCAAGGGGATGGGAGAAGCATCACAAGGATAAAGAACCTGACACCCAGTAGAGGATACAGGCTCCTTATGGGGTTTATGGGATGCTGTATGAAAGACAAATTTTATGATTTATAAGATTTTATGAAACCCGTGTAAAGCTGTGTGTGTGTGTGTGTGTGTGTTTTTGGATGTATGCAGGAATGTGTGCAGGATGAGCAGCACATTTGTCACATTAGCAGAAGTACTGGAGGCACGAGGGGGACCTCTGCTGGAGGAGGAGGTCTGGTCCCTGCTCCTGGGCACTGCAGAATCCTTAGTGGACGTCTACTACAAGGGTAAAGCATGTTGGACGGCGCTCACACACTCACCTGTGCTTTGCAGCGTTTCTACTCCCCTCACCGTGACCACGGGGCCCCATCGGCGGCATAATAGATTGCATTTCACAGCCTTTCTGTTTTTTACTCAGGTCACAACAATATGTGCAACATCATAAGCCCCACCTCCTTGCTGCTGTCAGCCACTGGCACCCTAGCGTTTAAGAACTGTGGCCTATCAGACGACGTATCGACCTTCACTGCTCCAGAGATGCTGCAGGGCCGTGCCAGCTCAACCAAGCCTGCCACAGAGAGGGTGAGTTCACACATCATCCGTGCTAATACAGCGGATGGAAGCTAATGAGCGAAATACCAGTCACCGTTTGGAAATCGCTGCTGGTAAATGTCAGGCTGTCAGACATTAAAGGAGCACGGAGGAGGAATCACGCCTCCTAGTGACGGAGAGGAGGAAAGGCTGTTTCTGTGAATCAGAAAGTTGCTCTCCCTCCCACAGATGCTGGTGTATTCACTGGGCATGACTCTCTACTGGTCAGTGGACTTTCACCTACCTCAGAACCAGGTGGGACGACACGCTAATGTTGCGCCTTTGACTCTGAGTTTGGGCCTGAGTCACTGTAACTGTTTCGCTCTCTCGCTGCTCTCAGCCGGTCCAGCTGAGTGACCATCTAAACAGCCTCCTGCTCAGCATGTGTGAGGACCTGGCCCATCGCAGAGTGAACCTCAGCTCCATCCTGGAGGCCTGCGAGTGTCAGCATAAAGCCGCCGTCCTGCCGCCGCCCGCCAAAGTCGTCCGGCAGCTGGTGGAGGAGGTCTTTCACGAATCAGTGAGTCTAGACACCTTCCTACAGTGTGTTCCTGTCTGCAAGCATCTCAGCTTCCCTCTGGGTCATTGTGTGCGTGTCAGAACTGCAATAATCATTTTACTTGGCAAGAAATTAATACGTTTGCTAACAGTTTGCTTTGTTCCATGTCTTCCAGATGGACCAAGGCTCTCTGTCTGACACTAACGTCCCACTGAGCGGCAGGAGCCAGATGATCAGGGAGCGACTTCACCGTGAGTCAGAGACACTAACGTTTGTGTTTAGCTTTAAGGAACTGTAATCTGCATTATTTACAGAAAATAGATGCAGTCAGTGTTCTTTTCACACAAGCCGATGTGCAGGTCAACAGGATTAAAATCTTAACCTAAAGCAAGCCCAGGATTAGAGCCAATAATCAGATAGTAAGTGTGGGCGCTCCAGGCTAAAACCCTCTGTCGGCCTCAGCTCCGTCCCGACATCTCGGTGTCGCCGTGGGAACAGAGGCAGGAATCAAGCGTTGTTTGTCATCTTTCGTCTTTTACCTGCTTGACAGGAAAGAGGGGCCCGTTTTCAGACTTCAGTGAAGGGAGTGCTGAGGGGAGAAGATACTCAACGGACTCAGACTCAAAGTCAGGTATGAATGAGGTGCTTGCTTAGACGTCAGTCATCACTCTCTTTCAAGTGAAGCGATGCTTTTCATTCACAATATTCTGCTTTTGTCTCCTTTTTAGGGAGTTTACCTCAAAGACCTTGGAGACAAAGACCAAGGAGTTCCCCCACCCCGCTGTATCATTCTTCTTTAGACAGGTACTGTATACGTACAGGCCTTACGACTCCTTCAGGAGAGTTGTCTAAGACTTGCCCGCTCTTACACAACCCATCCTCCCCCCCTCCTCACCCGTCAGACTCCCTCGCGGGGTTCGTCACCGGGACAGCAACTCCAGCTGGCTCGGTCGGAGCCCACACCACGACACCTCTCCCAAGGCGTCAGGCAGGTCTCACAGTCCGTCCATCACCTTCAGCGAGTCATCGCTCAGCCTGAGTCAGAGGAAAGCTAAGGTGTGTGTGTGTAGATTGTTACGTCATCTCGCACTGTAGGGACACAGTTAGTTCACAAGAGCGCAGCATGAAAGCCCTCTGTGCTTGATTCTGGGGGATGAATGTTTGTTCTGTCAGGCGCTGGGTCCCGAGTTCGTCAGAATGCCAGACGAACAGCAAATAGTTCTGGAGCTTCCAGGATCCATTGTGGTAAAGTCACGACTTCGGTTTCTACCCCATCTATTTCAATGTACATTGATGTGTCTATTTACATAACTCAATGTACCTGTTATTTCTGTTATGTACCTGGCATTTCTGTGTAAGTGTGTTCCTGTGTGTTGGTTGCTGATGTCCGTTCGTATGTGTGTGCACGCCGCAGTCCAAAAAGGGTCGTTCATGTTCGTCTCAGAGAGAAGTGACCGTGGTGCTGCCTAATGGGCAGTACGTGGTGGTTCGTTGTGACATCAGGACCAGGTCAAGAGACGTGTTTGACATGGTGGTGGCTCACGCTAACTTGGTGGAACACTTCTACTTTGGCCTGGCCTTCCTGGATGGTGGGAAAGAACTTTATTATTAAATATTGTCACCTGATATAAACATTTTATAATGAAAGCTTCTTATTAGGGACGTGTGCCTGAGAGGTTTCATTTACTTTGTTTGTTTTTTTGCAGATGATGAGTATTTCTTTTTGGACCATGAAACGAAAATCTCCAAAGTTGCGCCTGACAGTTGGAAAAAAGGGCAGATCTCCTCCTTCTTGGTGTTTCTTCGAGTCAAATTCTTTGTCGATGACATCTGCTTTGTTCTGTAAGTACCCTAATAGTGTTTTTCTCATTTATACTCAGTTTGCTAATAGAAAATAAAAGGTTCAATAAAACAAATTTCCCCTTTTTGTCTTTCCCAGGCACAGGCTAACCCGTCACCAGTACTACCTACAGCTTCGTAAGGATATACTGGAGGACAGGCTGTACTGTAACGAGGAGACCGGCCTGTTTTTGGCTGCTCTTGCTCTGCAGGCTGAGTTTGGAGATTATATGCCTGAGGTACAGAGGAGAGAAACGTTATTCTTCATGCACTAGTTTTTAGTCTGTGCCACGGCAGCAATACGTTTCTCTTGCGTGTCTTTACAGCTGTATGGGAAGAATTATTACCAGCCTGAACATTACGTGTCCAAGAGGATGCTAGAGAAGCTGGCCCTGCCCAGCATCAAGGAGGAGCTACCAAGACTACATACAAGTCATGCCCAGATGCTCCCTGAAGAGGCAGAGACCGAGTATTTAAAGGTAGTTACGACTAATGCCTCCCACACATCACTAGGATCCAGTAATGACGAAACAAGTAACAACACTAGCAGCGACTTCATCAAAGTTTTGAATGTCAACCTAAACTATGTTTTTTAATATGCAGATTGCCCAGCAGTTACCTGAGTATGGAGTTATGTTCCACCGTGTGGGAAGAGAGAGAAGACCACTGATTGGAGAGCTGGTTCTGGGAGTATGTGCCAACGGAATCATCATATACGAGACCAAAAACCACCTCCGCACTGTCACAAGACGCTTCCTCTGGAGGGAAACTGACTCCATATCCACAGGCGTAAAATGAAGCTTCCTTCCAGTCAGATTTCTCCCCCTGTTACTTGATATTGTGCGACGCTGTTCATGTGCAACCTGCGTCTGTCTTCCAGCGGCGTAAACTGATTATCGAGTGCGGCGGCCCCAGCGGGAGGAAGCACAGCTTCGTGACAGAGAGCTCCAAAATAGCGCAGTACCTCCTGAACCTCTGCTCAGCACAGCACAAGTTCCACAGCGAGATGACGTCGCGACAACTCAACCACACGCTCATACCTGGTGGGGAAATGAGTGGCTGCTACAAGTTTAGCGACTGAGCTACTGACAACACTGATTTCTATGTCTTTGTCCAGACGAAAGCATGGAGAAGTACATGTCTGTGTACCTGGGCCGTAACCTGAACCTGAAGCGCATGTCCTGCTCTGAGGGCATGCTCAACCACGTGGGCGTGACGTCCGGCCAACCCGACTGTCTCTCCAAGTCCTGCGACGACCTGACTGCCAAACTGGAGGCCCGACTCCGCCAGCAGAGAGAGATGAGGAGGGAGATGAGCAGGGAGCTGAGCAAGGACGCGCCCGAAGCAGGGGGCCACAGGGACGTGAAGGACGGACAGTGCTGGAGGTAGCGCCGACCAGAACGCCGGCGCTGGTGTGTTTCACTGGTAAACAGGACTTGGGCTCAGTGCTTGTGCTTGTGTTGCAGCTCTCCAGAGCCGATTCCCAGAATGATGTCCAGTGTTTCACTACAGAAGCAGGACTCTGATGCCTCGTCCAGCATTCGAGGTGAATGCAATGTATAATAGTATACTGTGACCACTGTGACCAAAGGGGTTCGTTCAGCCTATGTAAAATGTGTGTTTACAGTTGATACCCCGACCAGGACCCCACCAGAGAGAGAGATAGTCTGCGTGACCTTGAAGAAAGACGCCAAACTTGGTTTTGGTGAGTTAAAAAGGCTGAGAATAAATAGAAGCAGCGTCTTTAAGTGCATGTCATTCATTTCTCTTCTCCAGGCTTCGTGATAGTCGGAGAGGACAATACTGGTAAACTTGATCTTGGGATCTTTATTGCTTCCGTTGTCCCTGATGGGCCTGCGGACAAAGATGGACGGATCAGACCCGGTACGCGGCGGCGCCGTCGCACGAGTAGAAAACACAGGAGCAGCACGGCAGACGTTGTAACCATGAGCTGATTTTTCCAGGTGGGCGCCTCATCTCCCTCAACAAGACCAGTTTGGAAGGAGTGACCTTCAGCGACGCCGCTGCCATCTTACAGAGCAGCCCTGAAGAGGTGGAGCTCATAGTGTCGCAGCCTAAACGTAAGATCCGCTCCACGCGTCATTGGTCTGCACTGAGGTCCTTTCTGTTGTACCCACTGGTTGTTCTCCTGTCAGAGTCTCCTAAAGACAGGAAGGGGTCCCTGAGCACCCTCGGCATGTCGTTGGACAAAAGCTTCGGCTCGCAGACCACCCTGAGTGGGACCGAGTACCGTCCAGCTGTGGAGGAACTGGAGGAGGCCATCGCCCTGTCCAGCATGACGACCCCGAAGCAGAGCCGGAGGTTTCACATCCCCGTCGTACGGATACACAACGCCCAGGTCAGGACCTGCAGTCACGTGTCATTGTTTTTATTTCATCATGTAATAAAATTGCTGACATATTGTTTTTGTTTGCTCAATGTCAGGATGCATGTTCCAGGTCACCCTCTGTTATAAGTTTGAAAACAGGGGAGCGCTTTAACGTGGGGCTAAAGAAGCGCAGTGGCAGCCTGGGTGTCAGTGTTGCTGTAAGTGATCTGATTCATTCTACAGCTTCATATCCTCCAAAGGTTCCACTATTTAGAAGTTTAGATTTGGTTTGAGGAGTGTGACTGAATGCAAGGTTTCGTGCAAAGTTGGCTTATTGCACATAACTTACATCAGTTCAGCCAAGAAGTAAAACAGTACAGTCAGATGTTATAGTTGTATGAGGAATGTGACTGGGATTAAATATTTCTTGTAATTGTTCCTCTCAAACAGGGAGGAATAAACACTAATATGCGACATGGAGGAGTTTACATCAAGAGCCTGGTGCCTGGAGGAGCTGCAGAGCAGGACGGCCGCATTCAGATCGGTGATCACTTTTGTCTGTTCAACAGAGGTGGTGGAACCCAACTGTACCCAACTTTATTTGTCTTGACACGCAATGTCTTCATGGCTCTCACTGTTTCCTGTCAACTTGGACAAACGGGGCCCGAGGCTCTTGAAGAGCGATTTCCTATTGTCAGTTGTTTGGATGTTCGACTCTGGAGCATTGTGCTGTTTGTGTCTCCGCTCGGTTTATGCTTCAGTGAGCAGAAACGAGATTTAGATTTTGATGGCATGCCCCTCCAAACACACACACACACACACACACACACACACACACACACACACACACACACACACTGTGTTGATGTAGCTAATGATGATGAGATTTGTGTTTGTGCATATGACAGGTGACAGACTGCTGGAGGTTGATGGGTCTAACCTGAGGGGCGTGACTCACCAACAAGCTGTTGAGTGCCTAAAGAGAACTGGGGAGGTACACAACACACACAAACACATGTCATCTGTTTTCTGTCTGTTTCTGGACCCCTGACATCCCCTGACTTTAATTACTAAAGACTGACATAATTGTGCCATAAAAAAACGAACACATGTACTGTCCCATAGGCCACTGAGCATATAACCAGGTGGAGCGTGTGTGTCTCTGTCTCAAATAGGTGGTAAACCTGCTTCTGGAAAGGGAACCTACTGTAATCCTGGAGCACAGACCCGACTCAACCTGCCCCCTTTTTACCCACCCACAGCCCCCGAGGACGGAGGTCTCCATGGAAACGACCTTGACTGGTCGAGCCAAGGACTACAGCTTTGTGACTGATGGTGAGGAGAGGGGAAGGGGCTCACAAAAGATAAAAAAAAGAAAAGGCAGGCAACGTCAAGCGCACACACATGGCCCAGAGGTGACTGGGAGTCATCTGACAGCTACATTGTGGTTGCTGTCAGAGTCATCCGGGGCTGATGCTGCCTCAGTCCCCCAAGACTGCACTCACCAAAACCTGGAAGCTGCCTGTTCACAGCCTTCACCGCTCCTTTGATACAGGAGCGTTTCTGCATCAAAGCATCACTGCATCACATTTCCCGTGATATTTGTGGGTTTTAATAAACAAAAGCGACTCCTGTCTTTCCTAGAAAACACTCACGAAGTGGTTCTGAAGAAGAGTTTGTCGGGCCTCGGCTTCAGCTTCTACATCTCACAGCTGCACTCGGGGCCGGATCGAGGCAGCGTGGTCCGCATCAAGCGCCTGTTCCCGGGTCAGCCTGCGCTGGAGAGCGGCCTGCTGCGAGAGGGAGATGTGATCCTGTCTGTCAACAAAGAGCCTGTCAAGGACCTGTCCTACCAGGTGGGAGGGGGGGGGGGGTTATTGGCTGCACGTCCAGCTACAGTGAGACTGTTTGGTCTGGGTATAAATAAATTGAACTTGTTGGTGAGTACTGTACGTTTAGCGCTGGTGGCCCTGCTGCTTCTTAAGACTTCTGCCACGTCATCGGTTCACTAATCCTTTAATCTCATGCTGCTGAAAATAGGAAGCTTGTTGTGTCATGGGCTTTAATCATTTATAAGCAGTAACAATAAAACAGCCGTCAGGGAGTTTTCTTAAGCTGTAGTTTCCCACTTTCATTGTCGTTTCAGAGGGTTTTGTTCCTGCTACGCGGCGCTCCAGCTGAAGTCCACCTGCTGATCTGCCGACCAGGTCCTGGAGTCCTGTGCGACGCAGATGACAACTCATTGGTGAGGAGCTCAAACAATGGTGCAAATCACTGTAAACACACATGCACAAAGTTAACCATTTTACTTCCTGTCTGATTTGCCAGAGTCCCGCCTCGTTCCGCGAGTTCCGATCCCGGTCTCTGGACATCCGCCTAGGAGAGGACTACAGCCAGCTTCTGAAGTTTCAGCCTAACGCCATACTTCCCCAGACACAAGTCCCCACACTAGAGGAGGATGTGACCAATGTGGACCCAGAACCTCCTCTTGCTGCTCCAGCGCTGCCAGAATGCCAGGAGAGTGTAGACGGTGACGGCCAGGCCAACCACAGTCCCCCATCACCCCTTCACTCACCCCCCTCACCCGCCTCACCTACATCACCTCCGTCACCAGTCTCTCCAGCATCGCCCGCCTCTCCAGTGTCGCCTGCCTCACCCGCCTCGCCCGCCTCACCTCCGCCTCCGCCAGCTCCTCTGGAGTCGCAGCCAGCTGCTAAACCACACGACAAACAGGAAGTAGAAGCAAAGAAGGCTGAAGATGAAGAGGGGGAGGTTGAAATAACATCAAATTCCACTGTGACGCTTAGAGACATGTGTCCTAAGTCTGCTTCAAACCTTATATATACCAGGTACCACTTTCATCTATTGACATATTAAAATCTAGTATTAATAATTTCAACTCTATTACATTGTGTCCTGTCTGTAGTGGAGTGAGAGAAGAAGCAGATGGAAGTGTGACCTACAGCCTTGTGGGAAATGGGCTGACTATAACGGCCGATGAGGAGTACCTGACTATCAGCTCCACCCTGGAGCATCCTCACAGCTTCGCCCCCAGTGTGGCCTCTCACAGCCAGGCATCCACCCTCCCAGGCTTCATGCCTCCGGCCCCTAACATCTCACCGCTCGCCCCTTCATCCGACGCCACGACCACTTGCTCCCTGGCCCACCCCTCCCAGCCACTCACCACACAGCCTCCCAAATCCCAGCGCCTCCCTATCCAGCAGGGGCTTCTTCCCAGCCACTACAAACTCATGTCCCGGAGCATCCGGCCTGCGGCGCCGCCACCGCAGCCTCCTTCTCCGCCTCTGAGCCCCATCACAGCTCAGGTCATATCTTCTGTGCCTCCCTGTGCCAGTGCGTCCACCTCGATGCTGCCGCCTACAGTGCTACAGTCCCCTCCTGCCCAGTGCCACATAAAACTTAGGGAGGAGCCCCAGGAGAGGGAAAGGGAATACAGGGATGATGCCAAGGATGATGACGACGAGTATGATGAGGAAGAAGAAGAGAGTCGAAGAAAAGTGTGTTTCATGTCCTTTAGTGTAGCTCACTTCATTCACTAGAATAAACGTTAGGTGATAACATGAAATTACACAGTGGTCATCAGTGATGTGTTGTTTCTTGATTGTCAGGGAATTGTTAAAGAGTTCGAGCTCACGGTGTTTCTGACCAAGTCCAGGAGCGGAAGCTTCGGGTTCACCATCGCTCGAAGCAAACTGGACAACTGCTACTACATCCAGGAAATACTGGACAACCCAGCCAAGTCCGATGGACGGCTCAGGGCCGGAGACAGACTCATCACGGTAGTCATTAAGCACACATTTGCACAAACGCGACACCACACGCGAGTGATGTAGCGTCTCCAATTGTAGGTGAATGGGCACGACGTCACGAGCGTGGCGGATGACGCCGCCATGACGATCCTCAGATCGTCTCCCAGAAGACTGAACATGACCCTGGGGAGGGCGGTGTCGAACCTGGTGGCCCCGCCTCCCTGCGACAGCCTGCCAGATGTTGTGCTCTATAAGACGCCCTCAGGCCAACTCGGTGGGACTTCTGTATGTGTGCACGCCAAGCTCTCCCCTCAGTCGTTACCTTTGAAGTGTATCTATATGCTCGACCTCCGCAGGTATCAAGCTGACAGGAGGCATTGGCAGCAAGTGGCAGGGCATCTACTGTCTGGAGGTGGTCCCAGGCTCCCCAGCCAGCGAGGAGGGCAGCGTCCAACCCAACGATAAGATCCTGTACATCTGTGGGAGGTGCACCCTGGGCATGACGCTAGAGGACGCGGTCAAGGCCTGCGAGATCGCCCCTCGCAAGGTTAAACTCAAAATCATCAGGTACAGTGTATGCGCACAGCGACCGCAGCTGCAGCGAGTGTGGATACGACTGCGTCTTTTAAATGGCTCCACCCTCTGCGTCTGTTACAGAGACGACCAGCCAGTGACGCCCAAAGCAAAGTGGAACGGTGAGGCCCTTTCGCCTGTGAGTTAGCTCAAGGATGCGCAGACTGGACGCTTTTGTTGTTCCATGCACTGATGGATCACCTAGAGACCAGATATGTTTAGGGGCAGCACAACTCTCATAACTGGAGATCAATCATTACCAGGGCGACTCCTGGGAAGACGGGTCATCAAATGTATACATCCATGTCTGAAGTGCTTTTGTTCTCTAGGCCTGTTCGACTGGAAAAAGGACAGGAAGTTCTTCGCTCGCTTTGAAGAGCCTGTCTCTCCGGACAAAGAGTCGCCTCCTGAAGATGGTATCTCTTTCCCTTTCACTCTTCTTCATCAGCACGTTTTATCAGCACCACGGCTGGTTTCCTTTCACCCCTTTGCTTGTCGTCTCATTGTCTGCGTGAAGCCAGAGCTCTGCGCTGAAACGCAGTGTGTGTGTGTGTGTGTGTGTGTGTGTGTGTGTGTGTGTGTGTGTATGTTTGTGTGGGTGTGTGTGTGTGTGTAAGTGTGTGTGTGTGTGTGTGTGTGTGTGTGTGTGTGTGTGTGTGTGTGTGTGTGTGTGTGTGTGTGTGTGTGAGAGAGAGAGAGAGAGAGAGTGCTGTACGCTGACAGACAGATCCTGGGCTCCCACAGCCAGATTAATAATTAGCAAGCCCCTGGCCCTCCACTGGTGTATTGGGCTGCAGCCTGAAGGCGTCACACACATGCACGCACAGTGACACTAGCGCCACAGGTCTATAGGGCCGGTAGCTGAGTTGCCTGGTGACGGTGCGTGCAGCGGGTCAGGGGCGGTGGAGTGGGTCAGCCTTGCTCACCTGTCATAGAAGAGAGGCACCCATCAACACTTCTCTTTGAAAATGTCCCAAGAGGTGGGAGGTTGGTGTTTGTACCTTTTCTGTGTGTGTGTCTGTGTGTGTCTGTGTGTGTGTGTGTGTGTGTGTGTGTGTGTGTGTGTGTGCTACTGAATCGCTTACGCATCAGTAGAAGGACGGACGTTTACCGGCTCTTTTCCATTTTACATGCCGAGCTCACATTATGACCGATACCCGGGGCTGATACTTCTGCGCCGGCGGCTCATTCTCTAATATGTTCCTTCTTTTCCAGTGGAAGCTGCGTGCAGGGCTGCTGCTAAATTCAGATGTCTCTCTCTCACCCAAGACCACAACGTAAGTTTGTGCATCTTCACTGAAGTCCTCATCTCTTTTGGGGCATTGAAGCACAGAAGAGTGACTTCCTGCACCCATTTTTATTGACGCTCTTCTTCTGTGGCCTCTTCAGAGCTGCATCATGCAAGTGGAGTTCACGAAGCCTGAGGGTGCGGGGCTTGGCTTCGCGTTGGTCGGGGGAACCAATGGCAGCATCCTCAGAGTGAGGGAGATCTGCTCGGGTGGAGTAGCTGAGCAGGACGGTCGGCTGAGAGTGGGAGATATTCTACTAGAGGTGACAACGCTCTGGAAATCCCAATGGTGTTACTGTGTCTGCTGTCTCTGATGCGCCGCCGTGCTTGTTGCAGGTGAACGGTGTGATTGTGTCCGGCCTGAGCCACAGCAAGGTGGTGGACATCCTGCGCAGGGCCGAGGGCACGGTGCAACTCACCATCTGCAGGGACATCCTGCCGCTCACCTACTCGGAAACGCCCACGCCGCCCAACATGTCCGCCCAGACCGAAGCTATTTTAGCCGAGCAGCCGGCTCCCGCGTCCTCCCCTGACGCCCGCTCCTCCCCTGACGTCACGCTGGGCAGACCCTCCGAGCCCGCAGGTACAGTGCGACGCGCCTCACCTGCCATGATAGCAGCGCCGCGGGCGGCGGATTTTGATCAATGGTCTGTGACTTGAAACTTGAAACACGGTTGCCTTGGTGACATCACATAACTATATGAAAAAATAATAAGCAGCACTGGGGAGGCCTTGGAAAATGTGTGCTGAATATTTAATTGGTAAAACAACTGAAAACACTACGTATGAAACCCCTCGCATGAACTTTTAATTGCTATTTCAGAAGCAACTTCAGAGCATGTGGTTAATGAAACAGCTGTTGTTCTGACGTCACCACCTCCGCAACACAGGCTGACCACTGTAACAGACGAGACTCTGGAGAAACAGGTAAAATACACATTAAGAAATTCAGGAATACTCCTATTAGTGTGATGTAGTCATGAATAATAAATAGTGCAGAAATTACACTAAGCGTTAGCCAAACCTACCCGTCCTCACCTCTGCGCAATAATCTACTAACTTACTAACATCTTGCTTCTACTGTTCCTTGTCTCTCCTGACTACTTGTCCGACTGGGGCAGGAGAGCTGTAACAGCACCCCTTCTCATCAAGCTTGCTGCCCATCTTTAAGTGTCACTGACATGTTGCATGGAGCTTCTGACAGGTAGTAACTTCACCAACTACTTCACTCTGGTCCGCCACCTCCTCCCTGACCCTCTCCAACTCCTCTTCCTATTTCTTTTGTTTGATGTGCCGCAGTCCCAGTCTTGGCCACTATGAGGCAGCAGTGAGCAGAAAATGCCTACATCAACATACAGTAGCTAGGCAGTGCACAGTAGTATTACAAAAATAAAAAACAAATTTTAGCCTTTTGTCTATACTGTATTTTAGGTGGAAAAGTCGCAGGGAAAGGAAGCTCAGCCTTGCATGATTTCATCCACCGAAGAGTAAAAATGGTCTGGTCTCACCCCTGCTCCCCCAGGAAACAAATTGTGACCAAACTTTTGGACCAGTCCTGCAAAGACAAGCGGAAAACCCAGTCAGACGGCTGGAGCAGCGAAGAAGAGGATGACGACGTGTTTGACAGCACCCGCCAGGAAACGACCTCACCGCAAACAGGTGTCTGTGCAGACGTGTCAGTGTGAAAATCCGATCAGCGCTGAGCTATAACACATATGCGCCTCCTCCTTCTGTTTGTTTCTTCAGGTCCACCTATAATTTCAGAGGAGGAACTGTCCAAATTAACTCTCATTAGCCCGGCTAGGACCAGCCAGTACTCGGGTTCCAGGGTCAAGGCTCTGATCCAGATTCTGCAGCATCAACTGGACCAGCAGGAACTGGTCAAAGAGTTTATGGTGTGTATGTGCAAATAAATAAATAAATGCAGAAAAAACGCTGGATGATCCCTCTCTACATTTCCCTGTCTTGTTTTTATTTTTTTTTGATATTGTTCGTTTCAGGCCCTGGAGCATTTGAAGCCGTCTGACAACTGTGTGGTGGGAAAAGCCCCAGAGAACAGAGATAAGAACCGCTACAGAGACATCCTACCCTGTAAGTCTCATGTTGCACCTCTGTTAACTTTTACTTTCTTTACAGAGAATCTAAATGCTCCCCTATTGGAGTTTTTTATTGCTGGGTGAAAGCTTGTAAAAGCTGGAAACGCACGGACTCTGCATTTATTGGAGAGCGCGTTTGTCCGTCGTGTTCCACCTACTCTAAGGGTTTCACTGAAGGGAGGGCACACGTTTGTTTACAGCCCTCGAGTCATTGCAGTGCACAACAAATCAAGTCAGTAATTCACCGCTGCTGCACTTATAGTTTCCTTGAAGCCAGCGATGACGAAGCCATTTGTTACCAGGCTTGTAATTATCCAGGATTTATATTTTTTAATAAGTGAAGTAGGAGGAAATAACATCATCGAGCTAAATTACAACGATGGATTTAATTATATGAGGAATTTAACAAAAGATGAGTGTGTGCATGTGGTCTGGACCTTCAATACACGACCTGTAGTAGACACACACTCCCTCTGTAGTATTACTACATCTCACCTTGCAGCCGGTTACGGCCTCTGTTTGTGCAAGCGGTTCTGAGGAGAAGCGTGCCGTATTCGCTGATCCAATAAACGACTTGTTCCCTTTAACGGTTTGATGTAAAGAGGCCGATTTCCAGCCTGCGGCCTCGCAGGCTGCAGGCTGGGGACCAGCCCTGAAAACATTCCTAACCGCCTTCACACTATGACCCCTCTCGTCACCAACAAGCCTCTGTTGAGCCCGACTCCAGACCTCGGAGCTGTTTTCTTGGCAGTGTTTACTATTCAGACAGCGAAACAACAAAGAGTAAACATGTTTGTGGTGCGGCCGCTTGCTCTGTGGTTTTGCTTGTGATTATGCTTGCTTAGGTATCGCCCTCTCCCCCCCCCGTAGATGATGAAACCCGGGTTCCCATCGGAGACGAGCAGGACTACATCAATGCCAGCTACATCCGCATGCAGGCTGGCGATGATAAGTTCTTCTACATCTCCTGCCAGGGCCCTCTGCCTTCCACAGTGCCGGCCTTCTGGCAGATGGTCTGGGAGAACAAATCGGACGTCATAGCCATGATGACCCAGGAAGTGGAGCGCGGACGCATCAAATGTCACGTGTACTGGCCAGAGAGGCTGGGCGTTCCCCTGGATACCGGCAGGTACAAGGTTCACCTGGAAAAGCGGCAGCACCTGGAGCACTTCCACATCAAGGTTATCCGCATGGTGGAGACGGAGGTGAGGGGGGAGCGAGCCGTGGAGCTGTGGGAGCACCGCGGGCAGTCTCTAATCAGTCTATTTGTCCTTTTAAGACGGGCGAGACCCACTTCGTCCACCACCTGAAGTTCACACACTGGCCCGACCACGGCGTGCCGCAGTGCTCTGAGCAGCTGGTCCGCTTCATCCGCTACCTGAGGACCGTGCACCACAGGGGGCCGCTCACCGTGCACTGCAGCGCCGGCATCGGACGCACGGGGGTTCTCATCTGCACCGACGTCATCCTCAACCTCATCGAGTTCGACCTGCCCGTGAGTGGAGGCCACTTCGTCCTGTTTGCTCATTCATTTACTTCACACCATACAGTATCTGCCGCTTGCAGGTCAACTGGCTCCCCTCAGGCTAAATTGGAGCAATAATAATACTTGTTTGTTTTTCAGATCAATGTGAGCGACATTGTGAAGGAGATGAGACTTCAGCGCCACGGCATGATTCAAACCAAGGTCAGTGGCAGCAAAGCTGAGGCCCGAGCAGCGCGGCTCCCGGGGGCTTCATGCCTTCTGTCCCTCTCGTTTCAGGAACAGTACCTCTTCTGCTACAAAGTCTGGCTGGAGGTGTTACAGGGCATTTTACAGCTTCATGGCAACCAATGGCAGCCGGAAAGTCCCCGAGAACACAAAGTGGTTTGAATGTTCCCACCTGCACCGCCCACCACCTGTAAAGCTGCGTGCAGTGTATCAGACCGGTGGTAACTTCTCTTTGGCTAGCGTGTGTTTATGTGGCTATAGTACGAGCCCTGTCCTCCTTTCTTTTTATACTTTAGTGCTGAACGTTTTTGTTCTGACATGCTGTTGGTGCGGAGTTTATGTAATTTTCATTAGATCCGCCTCCTCAGGCTTAGTGCTTTGCCTTCATCTACAGTAGCATCTTTTTTTATTTTCTGTCACTATTTTGAATATCTTTTCATTGGCAAATTGCATTTATTTTATTATTATTATTTTATTGCATGGATTTGAAATAATATTCACATCTTTTGCTTGCATGTGCTGTCACTACTGTCATCGACGTGCACAAGTGTATCATCATCCTGAGAGTGGTATAATTTTACATTGGCCGATTAACATTATTGATTTTCTAACTTTAACATTCGGGGGAAATGAAAAGAATCAAGTGCCTTGGAATGAGTTCCACCACTTGCACCATTATGACCCAGATTGAATGTGCGATTGTGCTCTGAGGTGGACGTTTGGTTGATCCCGACCAGGACAGGATTACATCTCAACCTTAGCTCGTTCAGTTGCAGCTTCGAAACGACGTAACTTTCTGCAGAGCTTGTCAGTCTCATTTCGGTTGTGGGCCCATTTTCTACGAAGTGTCACAGTGAAAGTTCTTCTACACTTATTCACAAGCTGCACACGCCGATGCAGATAAACGATGGCTCAACATGACAAATTTAACAATACCGGAATAATTGAATAAGGCATTAACATTGAGAATTATCAGTATTTTCTAATGTACACAAATGATTTACTGTAATGTCATTTGAATAATTAGATGCAATTTGCTATGTGACACCATCCTTTATCTGTATTCATAGCTGTTTTAATACAAATTTAGCCAAAAATGCAAAAAATATGAGGTTTACAAACTTCCATTTTGTCACTATAGATGTATATGATGTACAAAGCAAGGCCACCAAGTCAACCTCTGGATGTAACTGCTCGTAAGCTTTATTCTGTTCCGCTGCTACACCACACACCAGCTGCCGTAATGCATGCCGACTGTTAAAGTGCAGGCGTTTGACGTGGAATGTAACAAAGCAATACTCTGGGCGAGGAGGTGGGTCTGAATGAGGGGGCCTCGCACCCAGTGACAGCTTCCTGACTGTCCGGAGCATGTTGGCAAGATATATGCAGTACTGTACCTTTTCTCGAGGGTGGCCACGCGGAGCCGCCCGCCTCTGTCCTTTGAATGCGCCGCCATCTCCCTCGGCGAGGACGCCGCCGCCTTCTCTCTGAGGCCGTTGCTGCTGTGGCTTCTCCTCAGAGCTTGCAGCGAAAAAGACTCTTGGAAGGAGCAAACACAAGCACACGCTGTGTTCATCTGTGAAAACGCACCTTGTACAGTCAGGCAAGTGCTTATGCAACAGTATTGTGAGATGTAATAACCCTTAATTGCTAAATGAATATATTGTCAGTATGTAACCCTGACCATGTAATACCTCTCTCTTTAATTAAAAACAATTCTGACTCTTGTTTGCGTCGGACCCTCGTGACTCAGCAGCAACAGCAGCAGCCGAGTGGACTTCCCCCGACGGCACGCATGGGCCAGAGAGCTGGAGGTGGCCTTAAATCTAACTCTGCCGAGCCCCCTCTCCACTTTTACTGCAGGGTATACTCCCTCTCGGGTTTTACTGCCGGGTAAATAAGCCGGTCTCACAGGGGCCTTTGTGACAGCATGGAAACGCTGCACGCTCCGCACACACAAGCCGGACGCTGGGGGGGGGGGGGTCCCTGCTCACTTGGTCTCTGCTCCTTCCTCCGCTCCACATGTGTGCGTACTGTACTCACACAAACACCCCCCCCGTTAATCCATGTTCCCAAAGTCAGAGCTCATAATTTCTCTAAATTATGGCCACAGCTGTTTGCTTTTTCAAGGCCCATTTCCATTTACGGCTGCATCATTATATTAAACAGATCTTCTTTCAGTTTCAAACCACACGATAAGGAAAGAATTCCTGACTGGGAGGCGATAATACGATAATATGAAAAATATGATTGAACCTCTTAAGCTTAGCGGCGGCATAAGCGGTGATTTAAGGGGGCAATCGTCTCTAGCGCTTGTATGTACAACAATACAGGAGGATGTAGAGCTGGGAGCATAGTCGGTGGTGAAGTCATTACCAGAAGCCTGAGTTTGATTTAAAGGCACAGAGAAGATGTAGGAATGAGCTCACACGCGCTCAGTAAATCCTCCAGCTCTGGTTCTGGTAAAAAAAAAAATCCTAAAAGGCACACAAATTATATTTGGCCACAGGTCTCTCCACTCCCAACCTCCTTTGCTGCTTCTCCGTCTCCTCCTGTCAGGCTTTTACTTGGATGCGTTTTCGGCGCGAGGGAAACGGGTAATTGTTTGAATCGGTTTCATCTCATTTCCACGGTGAATCGAGTCCCACGGTTTAGCTTCGCACGCGCACGCCTCAAACACGCTGCGTCTGAAGCGGCCTGTGTGGAATAAAACTCCCGGTCGGGGATGATGTGTGGTTACACAACGTGCATAACGACTCCCCTTGAATAGGTGAGAGTTGAAGAGGTTGAGCATGACTCTCTCACCAGCTTCGAGAATTATTACCCCGCAGAGCACGGCCCCGTCATAGACCATTTGGATTGGGGGGGGGGGGGGGGGGGGGGTTAATTCTCCCAGCTTGTGTTCGCCGATCGACGGGCAAGATTAAATGCAAGCTGATAAAAGAGAAGCATGGAGGGTTCCCAGAGGCGGCTCGGCAAAGTCAGGGCCTCACAATCCAGAGCAGAGGTCGTTTAAAATCTAACCATCATCGTTTAGCTTTTTGTTTTTTTGCTAATGTCCCCAAAATAATCTCATATAAAGCACATCATATGATCCGTACTTGATGTAGCAGCATTGACTGTGGCCTCTGCGACACGTTGAGCGCCCTGCAGACGTGTCGTCTCCCGTGCGACGGCGCTGCTCGCTCGTCTTTGGGAAAACGACGCAGCCGCTCCGACATATTTGCCCGAGTTTCCAGAATCAACGGGCGTTAATGTGTTTTTTCGGACTTGTTGTTGACCGTTCCCTTTGTAAGTTGACCCCGGAGGCTCCTCTCTGATGACAGCCGACTGACAGGGACACAGAGAGCCATTCATCCGCTCCCCGAGCAGAACTTTTGTGGCTTTTCCAGCCTCGACCACAGACATGTCAAAGGAGGCCGATTATGATTACGGGCTCCTCTTGGAATTATCTTGAGCCGGTCATGTAAAAAAGTTTGCTGGGATTTAAGCGGCGAGCTGCAAGCAGCGTCTTGAATTGCATCCAGTGGCAAAAGATTTAATTGTGAGACAGTTTCTAGTTTTTTAATGTCAAACATATAACAACCTCATCTATGTGGTAGCATTTAGTTTCAATTGGCTGTGATATAGCAAACAAAATAAAGACCTGCTTCAAGATGCATCACTACTTTGGCTTCAGTTCTATGTTAAGTGGAAACAGAAGGGATCGTGCCTTATGGTGAAGCCGCCGCCAATAAGGCAAGAAATACAAAGCACCATGGTGCATTTTGTTTAATGTCAGCCTGGAAGTGATTTATTTTAATCAGTCACCTATTTATTCTGCGTTTTATTTCTCCACGTGATGGGCCAAACAAGCAGAGAGATGTATGTTTTCCACCAGAACCATGCAGTGGGCCCAAATTAACACATGTTGGTACATGATACATGATTTTATGGTTTGCCATAAAATAAATCAAATTAATCTGAATCTGCCAAATAGGTACATTGTTAAATACTGCGACCTTGCATTTTTTTCCGCATACTGTTACGCATTGCGCATTTTGCTCCAACCGGCGCTACTGAAATTGTGCACATCTTCCCGTTTGCGAGCGCGTGATCTGCGTGACCGTGTGGCAAGGACGCGCATCTCCTTGTCACACTTCCCTCCTAAATCACACGCAACACCGGAGCAAGGTTGATTAACACCTGCTTTCAATTACCGCGACTTTCCCATCAGGCTCGGGGCCACTCGGAGATATGAAGAAGAAGAAAAAAACACTCACGCCTCGTCACGTCGAAGATGTTCCTGGATTAGAAACCTATTAAAGTGGAGGATCCGACGCGCGTCGTTCGCGGGCGGCGTCGTTTATCTTCATTTGCGCGCGAGCTCCGCGATCATCTCCGCAGGGGCGGCTAATTGAAAAAAGGGCTCCAGAAACGCGATTGTTAGCGGCGATAATAATTTATTACTCAGCTCGTGGAGTCCTGGGAGTCATTTGTATTCATTAGTGTGAATTCAAATTATGTTTGCGATTAAAATGTGACTTTGACAGGCAGCGGGGGCCTCAGACGGGGACAGGCGCTGATGAGGCCTCTGCTCCGGGTCACCGCCTCCCACGTTCGGCTCTCACCGAGAAGCCGCCGCCGCCTCGCCGCTATCAATCTGCGTCCGCTTCGAGTTGAGACGTTCGCCGTGATGAGCTCCGAGCGCCGCTCCGCGCAGACAGCGCCAATCAGCGGCTCGCCGCTTTCCCACCGTCGTTCGCCGGTAGCTGCCGTTCGTCGGCGGGGCCGCAGCTTGTTTTTCATGCCTGACTACTATTGAGCAAGCGTTTCTCCAAATGTCAGCCGCTGATTCGGTGACATCCAAGAGGAGGTGGCAGTTAAGTAGGTCAGTGTCACTGTGATGAGCGTCAACCGGGCTGCTCCTCCACTTGTCCGCCCGTCACCCGCCACGGAGCCCAAGGAGGCGAGGAAACCGAGCGCTCCTTTACTGGAGCGCAGCGAATTACTCCAGCGCGAGCTGTCACCGCGTAAAGGAGGGACTTTATCAGATGCGCACAGTCAAAGGTCATGTGTTACTGACGGGGGTCTGCTGGAGAAAAGGCTGGTGGTTACAGGGGGACCGGGTTGGAGGTGACGCCATCTTACACAGCGGGTTGGAGAACTTTAAACTGCATTTATGCAGCAAGAAAAATCAAGTAATTCAATAAATTCTGTGTTTTTAATTATAATAAGGCCTGTAATTCTCTCTTCCTAATTATAATGATGCATGATTGAATTAAACAGACAAATTATTGACTGTAACAGTTCCTACCTTTAGTGCTGCTGCTTCACACACCATTTATAATTATAGCTACCAGTAGGTGGTGCTGGGAGGCTTGATTGTTGTGGCAATAAAATACCTTCTTTGCCTCCTTTGACAGATCTGTGTGCAGTTATTTGCATCATCCAACATTTATTTATATTATATATCGTCCAGAATAGTTAACATCCTGGAGGAGTTTTTCAATGAACCGCTGCTGTGATGCGTTGCTCCTTCAACATTAAATACCTCCAGATGGGCATCTGACCCTTTCCTACACCATGAAAACAGATTTCCCCTCTCCATTAGGCATGACTCACACACTTCAACACGTCACACTTTTCTATGCAAACACGGGAAACACGCAAACGCACTCCCACATACAACTGTATACCTGTGGAAAATCCCAGCGTTCCTTCCTGACCCTGGGCCGCACTTGACACTGAGACAGAGGCACCAGCTTAAATCAATGGAGCTTTTCTCTTAGGTGGAGGGAAACCTCTCTCTCACACACACACACACACACACACACACACACGCACAGACACAGTATGCACAGTGCAGGGCAACCCCCTTCACTTACTCCCACGCTCCAGGCCTCTGTAAATGTCAGGCGGTGGGAGAGCGGGTTTATCTTGGAGCGGTCCGGTATTTTTACACCTTTCATTACTGCCTTTCACACGCACAAATATTGGGGCTTCCAGCTCTGCCCACCCAACGAAGGGCAAGCCTCGGCCGTTGGTGCACTACGTGGCCGTGCTTAATAAAAGACTTACATCAAACAGGCTCTAATCTACCGATTCGGATGCTAAGTAACATGTTCACTTACTGCAGCATGTTCCTGCACACATGCAGCTGTTGTTTGTTTCTCCATCATCCTAAAAATGACTCTGTGTGCAGCTGGAGCAGTGGTCGCTGTCTGTTATTGGGGAGTCGGGGGGGCCACGACAATGCCTGTCTCCCTCCCCGCTGTTCCACACAGGAGCCTAAACTACTAATGGCCCCCTAATGCATAAATGCCATTCTGCAGGCATTAGTCACACTCTCTCTCCTTCTCTGACGCGCACATAAACACGTCGCCGCACACACTCAGAGAGGCAGGGCCCACCAGGCATTAGTCACAGCCCACGGTCGGATTGCAGATGAGGGCCAAGGCCACAGGGCTGAGGGTCTAAATTCTCCTGCGCAAACAATGCGTGTCAGAGGGGCCCATCGCTAGCATTCTGTGCGGATGGGAAGACGTCGTTGAGAGCGCAGGGCACAAAGGGAGGGCAGCGGGACCGCGCCACGGCCGGGAGACAATAGAGACGTGCACATCCACAAGCACAGGTTGTTATTGTAACGACCTGTTGAGAACAGAGAAGCCCGGCCGGGCGTTTGTCGACAGTTAAATATCTTCATCCCCAACGCGAGGCATTAAGGATGCAAATTGCCATTAAGGTGCGTGTGCGCAGGAGCACAGAGCATCGGTTCCCATTTAAAGCATCGTTTGTCAGAGTTATATAAGGGCCGCATGCACAGTCATTAATCACGGCGTGTGTTTATGCTTTCTGTGTGTGGGGGTGCGCGTCTGCACGGCTGCATGTATGACCTTCTCCTAACTCCCTGACAATGATGAGGAAGCTTTAAGAAGACAGCTTTAATAAACGCAGCGTTTCTTTTTGTTTTCTTCATATAGTTATTTTTTCAAGTGCGGCCCCACATTTCAGGCTGTCGTCGAAGAGCATCCATCAGACCACGGCCTGTGCAGCCGCTTCCACAGCATCCTCCCGTCACACGTTGCAGAGCGCAGAGCCCAACCGTGTGGTTTCTCTCACGTGGCTGGAAACAGCAACAGACCAGCGGCTTCGGAGGGAATTCCGCGAGGAAGCGCCTCGCTTCGCCGCGGGCTTCTCCCTGACGTCCGCTTCCTCCGCCCGCGCCCTCCGCCAGCACGTGCACATGCTAATAGCGGGCGGCACGCTCGCACGCAGAGACAGTGAGGCGTGCTAATTTCTGCTTCTCTTGGACAAAGATACAACCGCGCAGGAAGTCGAGGCGTTTCACCCGCGTGCATTGAGACATCAACCGGCTGGAGCGTAAAAGTGTGGCTCCACCGAGCTTCGCCGCAGCGAGCGACGGCGCTGAGCTAGACTTTCCAACAGGATGCTTCTTCATTAATGATAATAATTCTGTTATAGTATATTCAGATTTTTCTCTGTTTCATTATTTACATTGTTCACTCCATTGTCTCCAGCTGTTCTTTTGTTCAGTACCTTCACAGCGTTACCTGGCGGGGGGGGCATTTTCCGCCGATTTAAATGTTTCTACTATTTACCAGGTAAAAACCCAGAGAGAACACGTGCTGGAAACTTAAACAAGGACGCTTTTTTTATGACAGAAGGGAAAAGTTTTTACAATTTGATTTTACATTATGGCAAAAAAAAAAACATCAAAAAAAAAGCGTTGGCCTTCAAGAGCGAATGGAAACCACCAGAGTTAGAGAAAAGCGACTGCTTCTGACCTCGCGGCCCAGGAGACGACCGTGTAGCATTTTGGGGCGATTTTCATTCCAAACATGGGATTTTTGGATAAACAGGGAGTCTGGGCTCCACCACTCGCGACTTACAACTTCTAGAGTGAAGTGTATTAGAGCTGACGTGCAGCAACCTGATGCTAACGCTTTCCACAATGTCACGCGTCCAGAAAACACACGCAGCTTGACGAACTATGTCATGGAACATCATGGATCATTTGGCAGCTGATGTCATGGGCAAACGGACAAAAGCAACATTTATCTCACCTGCGATTAGAATTTGGTTCTGGCCAATAAGCCACTTTGCTACTGGTCTTATTCATTGGACAGTTTGAGTGGAACGGACGCACACCTGTTGGATACGGCCGAACCTCACGTCACGCCGTGACGCCGTAGCACCGTCACCATGGCAACCCCGTACCACCAAGCACGGCGGCCTCATCAATCTTGGAACAAACACGCTCTCACACTGGCGGCGACTGACAGGCTTTCCTCCTGCAGGGAGTTTATTATTCCTTCACTCCTGACATCTTATGTGCTCTTTTATCTTGGAGTCATACATAAAGCCTTTATGAAATCCAGTTGTACACCAGCGCTCCGTTTATTTTGCTTTGCTTTTAGACGTCGCGTTGCCCCACACGTTATGGAAGCCTCTCGAACCTCAAACACAAACTTTCTCTCTCTCTCTCTCCATCTTCTGTAACGACTCACTCAACTTGCAGACCCACATATTCTCAGCATCCAGGTTGCCTCCTACAGCATTTAAAAGGCTGCTTTCTTACGGTAGGTCCTGTGACTGGACTCGCTGCCTCTCTTGTGTACTGTAGTGCTGTTGGGGAGATAATGTGAAGTGTTAGCAGCGGGTTGGGTCACTGGCTGCTGCTTTGAGGCCTCTGTGTTCTCGGAGGCCTCTCCTTTCCCAGCTCCTCTCCCCTGAAGCACTGTGGGTGTGTTTAGAGCGGGCTCAGCAGGCCCTTCTCAATCACAAAGCCCTCTTCTTCCACAATCCGAGGCTGCCAGCTGGTGAGAGTGGCCGGATCGTGTGTGTGTGTGTGTGTGTGTGTGTGTGTGTGTGTGTGTGTGTGTGTGTGTGTGTGTGTGTGTGTGTGTGTGTGTGTGTGTGTGTGTGTGTGTGTGTGTGTGTGTGTGCGTGTGAGTATGCGAGAATCGTCCCGTGCTAAAAATGACTAATAATAATAATGACTTCATCTCCTTCTTGTGCCACTGACCCAACGAGGGAGGAAGAGGGCAGATTCGGACGGGCACATGCGAGACTTGGATCTGAAGGTGGAATAAATCAACAAGCTGGGCTCATTACACCAGCCCAGCGGGAAAACAAGGCCGATAAAGCTCCTCCGCTCGGTAGCAGCTCAAGCGGAGAAAGGACGCGAAGGCTTTGGGGCTTCAGGAATCCAAATTAATGTGGGTCATGTCATGTGAGAGCCTAAAAAATGAAACGGTGGGACTACGTCACCTCTCAGTTCCCATGGGAACTCACACAGTGCCCTCGCAGAAAGATCCATAAGCAGCAGTGAGATGAAAGACAACACAGTGTGAAAATGAAGGACGCGGTATCTCATTCTCCTGGGGCCACATGCGCCGCACCCTCCAGACCTGGCTCAGATGTATTCTGGGAAGCAGAAGATGACAAGTGTTTGATAAGCATCACCCTCCGCTCCAGTCCAAGAGCGAGGCATCTGTCAGCTGTCATCTTCTTTAAAGTCTCCCAGTCAGGAAGAAGAAGCCCACTTCCTTCCTTCCGGGCGTCGCGCTGCAGCAGGTTCCAGAAGAAAGGCATTGTGGCGCTCATCACACGCCACCATGATTACGCACAGCAGCGCTGGAACGCTGCGGATGTGAGAGCTGCTTGAGACGTGGCTCTGCCAGGCTAAAGAGAGGCTTCTTCTGATGGTGCGGTGTCCAAAAGCGCCTGGGCAACTCCTCTCCGTCAAAACAGCTGCTCGCGTGCGTTTATGTGGGTTTATGAAAGGGGGAGTGGACCCCATCCCTCTCAGTCCTCCGGGCTTCATACCATGTTCTGCTGTTTTCCTGTTCTCTTGGTTTTTCTGGCTGCACGTGGAGGATCTTCTTGTAATTAGGCTTCTAAATGCTTTATAATGTCGCTAAAATTGACGCGTGGCAGCCACTTCTGTTCTGGTGCGCTACCGCAGGTCATTCCACAGCCGTCAGACTCTACAACATATCACTGCAGTGACACCACAACTACACTCATTTTAATTGCTGTGTTATTACAATAAATCTCCCATAATCTACAATGTTTACTAATTATGATGTGCAATTTACCTCCACAAACATACATGTGTAATACACCATACACAAATGTTGTCCATACACAAATTTGGTAAATATGCTCTGCGCTTTCTGTATTTTTCAATTTTACTCGAGTGCCTTGTCTTGTTCTATTTTTTTTTGTTTTTGTTTTTTTGCACATTTCAGTAATTTGCATATTGTAGGTTAGATTTTAACATATTTTGTCACTTTTTTACTTGATATTTTTTTATTGTAATTGTTTGTACCGTCTTATCTTTTTCTCTTTACGTTAATCAGATTTTAAAGCAAAAGTTCATCTTAAACGTCCTGTAATTTATTCCTTGAACATTTGTTTATTAGCTGTGACATACAGTTGCAAATATACATCATGACCAAGCATATATTAGGAGTGGAACAGCGTAAAAGTCCAGAGTCCCATATGGATCATCCCCCACAAGCTGTTTGTTGTGGTTGGCCAAACTGCAGTGCTACAGACGAGCTGTGTTTTCAAAGACGCTTACGCTGATCTCTGCTATTAAAGCAGACACTCTTGGTGCTATTTCAGGAGCAGGCCCGGGGGCCACACTAACCATTACTGTGGATGGAGCTGGTGAAATGAAATGAGCCGCCTTTAAGCTTCACTGAAACAATTTCAGTGGAACAGGGAGAGGCTGACATAATGAGGTGGATTTGGGTGGATAATGATAGGAGCGATATGAATTCCGAACACATACTGTACCAGCTGAACAATGAAATCATAGCCTCCTTCACTCAGGAGGCATACGGAAGCACTTCAGAGAGGATCCTGCTTGGCTATGGTTTCAGTTTTCATTCCCCAAAACCATGATTATTCTTTTGAATTTCACCCCATCAAAACTGCTCTCAGACCTCAAGGCACCAGAGAAATCCTCCGGGTCTGTGATTTGCATTTCAGGATTTATGGGAACATGTTTGAAGATGCAATATTAGAACATTGAACTATTCCTCTGGCTCCATAACAAAAGGAAATAATTACACAAACATAAACTATTTTAATGATATACTGAGATAGGAGGAGGGACGTAAAGCTGAATATTGGATTGCTCGTACCTTTGGGGTTGAAGACCAATAAAGACAAGGGCAAAAGGTCAAGAGCGTTTTCAGCAACAACTTCACACTTGTAATTACATGAAGCATGGCTTAACTTCCTGTTTACAGACTAAATGGACATACGTTGACCCTTGACCCCAACTGCTGCCAAATGTTATTGTTTGAAAAATGGCTAATTGGGCACGTTGACTAATGGTGTTTGTCACAGCAGTACATTAACTAGTTATTAGTTTGTTGAAAGCAGCTTGACTTCTACAAACTAACAAGCTGCGTTACGTGCTGGTGCTTGTGGCTACAACCCGTTGGTTGGAGCTTAATGGGTTTCTCCTATTTGTCTTTGCCTGTCCAGGTTTGTATTGGCACTGTGGTGACTAAGGGGAAACACTACCGGGCCCAGGCTGCCGCTCTGTGCCCTCCGTTCATCCATCACGTCCAGCTGAACTCGGCGCTCGGGCAGGCAATCACTGCAGCGGAGCCGCAACGCCGGGGCCCTGGTCATTGTAACGGCGGCCTCGAGGCACAAACTGCAGAGGTCACAAACAGCTTCCTACAAAATAAACAGCCAGGATAAATCTTCAGACTCTTGATTCCCTCTGAGATGTTTTGATGCTAAATACCACTATACACTAATATGTGTCTATCGGATCAAGATCATTTTTACTGTCTGGAAAAGAACATCTGCACATTTCTCCAGCCCAAAGTCCCACCTTTCACCAAGTGCACTAACAGGGAAACAAGAGAGAAGCTCAGAGGAGCAGTATGGGCCAAGCAAAGTGTTTTCCTTGGCTCTGCTCACAATGGGCAACATGGGAGAGAAACGTGCCCCCAGAACATGACATATCGCGCTGAACTCAACGTTAGACATGGAAGCAGGTTCACGAGTCAGGGCTTACTCCACCTGGACACACTGGAGATAAAACCCAGTCAAACCAACAATCATCTCTAAGCTGAATGTGTGTTTTTATGCAGTAAAAAGTGTTAAGCTGAAATCTTCCTCACAGGCAGGAGTCGTTTTTTACAGCAGTAAGCTAGCAAACGTGTGAGGACCAGACAGGCAGGCATCTCACCTCGCGGCTCCAGAGCTCCAGTGTGGCCTGGCTCGGGGCCACTGGACTATAAAGGGAGATGAGATAATCTAGCAGTAGCGGAGGTCCACTGTGGAGCGCGTATTGTCTGCGATGAGGCTAATAGAGTCCAGTCGTGCTGTCTGATCCTTGCTCTTTGGCCCGGGTCCAGACAGGACATGCTGCTCCTGTCTCTCCACTTATCGCCTCCTCGCTGCCCCCCCCCGAGCTGTGACAGGACGGCTTCCAGGAGCAGCTTTGATCAGGGTCTGCCTGTCATTCAGCATTAGTCGCCCCAGGAGCGAGGAGTCCTCTCTGGGCCCGGCACGGAGCGGAGCGGAGCGGAGCCGGGGACTGAATGGAAGGGCCCGTGGCTGTGGAACAAACGGCTCTGTGTGACCCGGCGGACCCGGGTGTTAGCGGCCATACTCCGGTGTGTGCCACATGTCTCGCTCCTGACACTGTCATGACCCAGCATGGCCTCCTCTTATAGCTTTATCTCCTCAGCACGGCGCCACCACTCTATTAAAAAGCCCCGTTTGCTGACACTTGCTCCTTCTTCAGGATGATGACCTCACGATTTAATTAACGTTTTTGATTAAAAGGTTAAAATAGTGACGGTGGAAAAGGGTCCGTGGTCCACGGAGCTTTTACAAATGAAACACAAATACACACGGACTATATACACACACGCTGCAACATCTGACACCGCTTCCCTGCTGCTCCCTCCATGTCAGGAGGGGAAATCTATTCATTTTAGAAAAATACCCTGTGAATCAGAGAGATTCTGGAGCAGGACCGAGGTATCACCTTACACGGAGACCGAACGTTAACAGCTCGTGACCACCACATCCGTAACCATTCATAAATAATATTTATATTTTATGCGTAAAGCCTATGATAATGTGGACTGGCACCATTAATCACGGAGCTGCGCTGAACCATAAAAGCAGGGTAACGTGACATTGACATTGTTGGTTGCAGCCATGTAGATGTCAGACTTGTGTAACTTTAGCTGCCGATAGGTTTTCTACGCGATGCAGTGGCTCCGTCACGAGACAGAAAGGCACAGAGAGACATAGAGACAAAGGTGAGGGGATATTTTGGTACCAGCAGTAAAATAACAGATTCATTTATATTTCACTTTGGCACTTTGCAGAAAAGGTCTTTATATTAATAAACCTGCTCCTTTTCCTTTCCAGCTTGTTTTTGGTTAGACTAATCTGGTTTTATTACTCGCCTAATGAGACACATCTGCCTGCTTCATATTTGCCAGTTCCCATAATCAAACTGTGCAGGATTTAGACTGAACGTGAAACCGCGGCTGAACGTGAAGGTGGCTTTGTTTGAAGCCAGGAAGCGCAGTGGACGTGGGTTCCCGCGAACCCGGCCGCCGCTGCTCCGGCCGTGACCCGCCGCGTACAGAACACGGGTCTCGCTCGCTCACACTGCGTGTTTGTTCTGTAGACGGAGCCGCCCGCAGCGCCACCAGAGACAATAGAGCCCGGCGGACGGAGCGAACCGCCGCCAGAATCATGAAATATCAAACTGATTCAACACCGCTTGAAATTATAACATGTTTCCTTTTAATCTCCGCTTCCACGTCTTTCAGTAATAAGTCACTTTACACCATTTGGTCTCTTACTTCCTGAAACTTGCTAACATGACTTTCAGGTCCCCTGTAGAATGACCTGAACCACCGCTAACGGGAAATACTTATCAAAGTTATTGCTCCGCTGTGAGGGCACATTCGTTCATGTCACACAGTACACGCTGTAAATGACAGTAAGAGTTGATCCGACATCCATCATAATGCAAATGCGTGCTACATATATGCTTTCTTTACAGAGCCACCGGGTTAAATTCAGCCCAACAGAAACAAACCTCTGCAGGATGCGTGCGGGCGGATCACATTCTGCTAAAACACCGGTTCGTGCACCAACAGAGATGATCACATTCCACTGGAGAAAAACACCCCAGCCGTTCATCAGCCCTTCGCTGGACTCAAGCTGAAAAACATAAGAAATGTGCAGCGAGGAGGAAGTGACAAATCAGTGCCCTTTGATTTGTTTTACAGTTAAAACACTCAAGCTCAATCCCAAGTGTTTTGTCTCTGCCTTCTGTCAATATTATGAAACCTGCCGCAATCCCCAGGCCTCAAATAAAACCTTAGATTTCGCTTGATTTTTAGAATACAAAGAAAAACACAGCTCGCTCTGCCGAGAGGGCCCAACATTCCCGACTTTGTTTGACACAGTCAACTACCAGAGGCAAAGTCACTGGGTCTGCCGCTGTGAAATCCAAATAATTAAAGGATTTAGCCAATCAATCTTCTGGTGCAATTTCCTCCATCCTGGCTCCAGCCCAAAGGGGTTTGAGGACGGCCCGCGGAGGTCAAGGTCACCGGCCTACGGGACGTGTTCAGGAAGTAGCAGCACACAGCGCAGCCTGTAATGAATATCATGGGCGTCAGAGTAAACACAGCACCACCAATCACAGTTCAGATCACACTCACTGTTAGCGGCACACACACACACACACACACACACACACACACTCACACACACACACACACACACACACACTCACACACACACACTCACACACACACACACACACACACACACACACTCACACACACACACACACACACACACACACACACACACACACACACACACACAGTTACATGCTACAGTCTGCAACAATATGTCGCAACTGACCATCAATATTTTTATGGTGCCATAAAACAGCGTTTGTGCATACGATAATAGTCTAAATAGATAATAGTACAGTAATCTGTTCAGTGAACATCAGGAAACCCAGTAAATGTTTTTGAAAATTCCATTTTTCTCATTTTGGTTAAAGAGTCATGTTTGTCTGTCGCCATCTTGACCAGGATTTTTAAATTGGATTTAGATGTCATTCGAGGTGACTGTGACAGCCTCAGGTAAAACAAGACGCCTTTTGAGATCGTGTGACCGCCTGAGTATTTAGCAGCCCTCATTCAAAACCAAGAAAATCCTCCAACACAAAACTATTCATTGATGCGAAATCGAGGCAAAAAGGGAAATATTTGGTTAGCGCGGCGGCGAATGGTCGGTGGTTTTGGAGCAGCCCATGGTTGAAGCAGGGGGAAACAGCCGGCCCTTTGTTTGCGGCCGGAATGGTGCACTCCGTGGGGTCACTGCAGGAGGCCCGACATCACAGACACAAAGACAGACACACTCATTCTGCCTCTCACACGCGCACACGTTAGCCCGTACACGCACGCACACACACAAACACACACACACACACACAAACCATAACATTCCTGGGCTTCTATGAAGGTTTTATTAACCATGTGAATGGGTCACAGAGTCACACCCCCCGCGTCACCGCCGTCGCCGCAGTCACACACACACACGCGCACAACACAGGCTCTCACTCGCAAACACGCACCTACCAGAGGAAGCGGACGGCGCTCGCACACCGACGGGCCTCCGGTCGCGGGTCGACCTTGTTTTCTTGACTTTTGCATCCTGCGTCCTGGTGTCGGCCCGATGGGCCTCGCTGCTGAAGCAGGACATTCTCCAGCGCGAGTGCAGATTAAACGATTAGTTTGTGCAAACCACAAAAACACATTTTCTCACTTACCACTTTCCAGCCAAGCGAATAGTTTTGGTTTTATTTGCTGCCACTGACATTTCCGCTATTATCCCAGCATGAGGAAATTGTATTTGTGGTAATGACAGTATTTAAATGAAATACTTTTCAAAAAAGATGTCATGGTCAGTCAGGATCACCCATAGACTTCTGTCAAGTGTAGCATGAAACACATTCTCCTATATACATTCCAGGACACCACAGGGCTGAGAGGATTAATAGCACCAATATGTCCACATGCTAAATGTAAAATTGAAGGTGACAGACATTTGTTTTAACATAAACTACAGAAACAACAAAAGTCCTACAACATCTCTGGCTTTTCTGTTCCTACAGTCGTGACCTCCTGTCTGTTAACCTGCGACCTCTTGCTTTGCCCACTCTCAAAACATCCACTCGCGGTAGTTCAGTTAAACTCAACGCACTGCCAGTTAGTCACTCCCCTGTTCGTGCGCAGCGCTGTTCGTTTTGGACCGATCGCGGCAACGTCGAGTCGAACGCCACCGGCCAATAACTGATCTGCACCAAATCTCCCACGCCGGCAGATAAACACGCATCGGCCCCCGCGCTGCTGAGCTCTGGAATTCTTACCCAATACCATGCAAAGGTGTTAAACTAGGAGCACTTCCAGAAGCAACCATCAGGACTTGCACCACACACACGCACACACACACACACACACAGACACACACACACACACACACACAGACACACACACACACACACACACACACACACACACACACACACACACACACACACACACACACACACACACACACACACACACACACACAGGCATGTTAATTCCTTGTGCTCCTGTTTGGTTTGGACGGCCTTATGAGGGGACCTCCATGTTGAGCAGCTACACACCATGGCCCTGTAACACTGCCTGAGGACTCAGATAAAACGGGCCTCACAGCTCTGATCAATGGACAGTGCAGCTCACATATGTGCCTGGATTGCACTAAAAATGTAGACATCCGTTAGTTTGCACCTCATTAAGAGCTTGTGAAAAACATTCATGTGTGGTTTGTGTCCTGCTGGTTTTTCTAGTATCACTCTAGATTATGCCCAACGTTAATCTGACGCTGTCCTACATATTCAGGGTTAAAGGTCAAAAACATTTAATGTCGTCATTCTCACGCTTGAACTGGTATCAGACTGTCTCCTCCCCAGGACTATTTATTATGACCCTAAAGCCTGAGTTTCAGATATCACTGTAACTCTCCCTGCACCTCTCTCTGTGCACATATATTTTAGGTCTGTTCTGTATTTCAGCGCAGCCTCCTGCACGTTGGAGAACAGATCTGCATGCTCTGTGCTATTTCAGACATACTCCCATGTTTCTGTAATGACAGGAAGTTTTTAATTGCTTGTTAATGACAGAGAATGACACTAGACTGTTGCGCAATTAATGTTGGTTTTCCAATTATTATACATATAAACAACTGTATATCTGTCAGTATACATATGTTTGAGTTTGAATCGGCTAAGTGGTCAGTCTCAAAATCTAATATAAAGTCACACACTGCTTTCAGTGTTTGTTATACACACGTTTAAATAAATATGACAATTAATCAAAGTTTGTTTTTCAGCTGAGTATAATGCGACATGGATATGGGAAAAGCCCAAGCATTCATGTGTCTGTGTGTGTGACAAGACCACAGAGCATGTCCCTTCAGTCAACACCTTCAGTGTTCCTTTAATACGCACACGCACACACACACACACACACACACACACACACACACACACACACACACACACACACACACACACACACACACATCCTTGTACTGACGTCGAAGTGAGGACCTCCATTGACATAATGCCTTCCCTGGCCCCCTTACCCTAACACTAACATCACAACACACGTCTAGCTCTTGCTCTAATCTGAACCAAAACTCAATTCTAACATCAGCCCTAAACTCACATCTTAACCCTCAAACAGGCCTTCAAAGAAGTGAGGACCAGCCAAATGTCTACACTTTGTGAAAATATCTCACTTTGGTTTTTTTGGTTCTCACTTCGATGCAGGTACAAGTACACACACACACAGAAAAACACACACACACACATTCAAAGAAATCTCCAGAGTAGGATAGATTTAAGACCTGTTGCTGGTGTGGAACATGGTGAAAAGGAGTGTCCTGTGAGAGAAAGGTACTATGTAGCTCTCTGTAGGTTATGTGCAAAATGTGTGTGTGTGTGTGTGTGTGTGTGTGTGTGTGTGTGTGTGTGTGTGTGTGTGTGTGTGTGTGTGTGTGTGTGTGTGTGTGTGTGTGCGCGTGCGTGAGTGCGTGTGTGTGTGTGGTGGCAGAGTGACCCGAGAGGCCCAGCTAGTTACAGCCTCTCTGCTGGAGACCACCACTTCCACAAAACAAGCATTGTTGGTACAGGGCTCCAGACACCAGAGACACACACTGAAAACAACTCGTATGCACACACACATACAAAAATACATACACACCAGAGACAAAAGTGTGCTGAGTTTGAAAACTGGAAATCCCAGCAGAGGTCTTGTTCTGTTTGGTGTGAACAAAATCACAGTATGCTACAAGTAAGAATCTCACAGCTACACTGTTGCCTTTCACTACCAGACTCTCTCTCTCTCTCACACACACACACACACACACACACACACACACACACACACACACACACACACACACACACACACACACAAACATGGACAACTCGCTAACAATAGCCCTTGGGTGGTTGGTCAGACTATTATTGTAGGTGTTTCTATGCTAATTATGTGTGACTGAGAGCATGTCAAAAGCAGTTACTGGAAATAATGTGGGGAGCTGGAAATTGTGAGGTGGAATTACTTTGCCCGCAACGGAGGAAAAAAAGGGTGAGTTTGAACAGTGGCTTTGTTAGAAAAGAGCCAAACAAATGAGTACATGTTCTGTTCCAGAGAACGATATTACTCCATCGACGCAAAACGACATACGGAAGACATCATCGTCGTCGAGATCATCATCATCATCTTGGAGAGAGCGGATCGTCAGCATCATGATCGTGGCTTCTGGCTGCGCGCTCTGCAGAGACCCCGTTGGCTGACAGGAGCGGACGTCACCACCTCTCGCGGCTCCACTATAACCCCCTCAAGCCTTTGGCGGCCACAGACGCGAGAGTGGAAGTAGGGGCAACTTTTGCCTTTTGCGCGGACGGAGCATTCGCATCCCATGAAGGCAGAGTGTATGAGCGCGACGCGGGCGCAGTGAGGAGCAGTGGCGCTTTTACGCGTAGCCTTTTATTTTGGATCGTCTTGGCGCGCGTTTGAAGTCCACCTTGGATAGTTTTGGAGCGCTTCATTCTGCACTGTTTGACTCTTGGAGTTCGATTTTTCCCCAGGTTCCAGCAATGACAGCTCTAAGCATGATTTCCTCGCGCGCGTTCCTGCTGGTGTTAAACTGCTTCGTGGGCGCTGCATCGGTGAGAAACCTGAGAGGAGGCTCCTGGGACGCGCAGGACGGCGGCTTTGTCCAGTTCCCCTCGGACGCGTTCTCGGGTGTCCTGGACCAGGACATGGTTTCCCAGCACATGTCCAAGCTGTACGAGAAATGCAACAAGGAGAGCCGCCTCAAAGAGGGGAACACTGTCAGGAGTTTCAGAGCCACTCAAGGTGCGTGAATACGTTGGTGATCAGTAGACGTGCGCTCACGTGCACGTGGATTTGATCTTAGAAACAAAAAACAGCTAGTATTTGGGGCATTAATGCACATTAATCCCCAGTAAAAAGCCAAAGATGCCCGGAGTGCACAGAAAGCGCCCCTGATCCTTTCCACGGACGGCTATTAAAAGTGTGCTCGCGCAGCGGCTCCGCCAGACGCTCTAAATAGATGGCATTGTTTTTGGAACGGTCTGAGAATGCATTTCAATGATCCCGGGACGCTGTGGGCACACTGCGTCCGTGCCACCAGCTGTGCCCCGTGTGCGTTCAATCGGATCCATTACCGCAGACAGACACGCGACGTGCGCAGGAATGCACGCGACTCCCTGCGGCCGCGCTACATTAAAACCCCGGCGGAAGACGCGCGCGCGCGCCGTTGCTGTTGTGGCTACGGGACGTGTGTGACTCCACGTCCCGGAGTCCAGGGGCTTAAAACACAAGCGTTCCTCTCTGTCTGATGCTGTTTTTACAAACACAAGTCATGGGCTTTTATAACCCACATAGTTCTCAGGTAGCAAATCATAACACGCGTGTATTTTTACTGCGGAGGCTGGATGTAATCCAAGGAGAGATGTGAGAGCGTTTTCACAACATTGTATGATCTGTTAAAACAGTAGATCATGTCTTGGTGTCTGGGCAGACAGTGTAGGCTGTATTAAGCTTAAGGGGAAGCTTTAAGAGCAAGCGAGATAAGCATTTCCATATGCAGCCTGAATCCGGGGTAATGTATATCTCTTGAGTCGGCCCTTACTTCTGTTGAGCTCTTACACAATGAACAATCACGCCGCTGTTGAAGTTAATGTCCATCATGAATATGTAGCTCTCTGCACGCTGGCTTTAAAGCGAGCCCGTTCCTCCTGAGGCCACCTTGTGAAAGCCTACCCACCGTGCACCTTGTTCCAGCTGGGCCTGTAGCACAGGGTGGGGACGTGTGGACGGCAGCCGTGCTTCTGCTAGTCTGTAGCAGCAGGGACACTTTAGGTGCAATTTGAGCTCTTCTTCACAGAAAATCCCTCCTTATTAAAATACAAAGTCCCTCGTGAATGCCATGAAGAGGTTCAAACGGACTCAGGCGCTTGTTTCTAGTAACTAAACTGCCTAGTTTCTCTTCTGTTAGTGCTGTTTACCTGATTGACACTGACTGATTGTCTCTGCAGACTCGTCTGATCGTAGGACTGTTTACCGGCTGAACCTGACAACGCTCCAGGACTCCGAGTTCATCCTCTCCGCCACATTTCACTTTCAGCTCAACCGGCGCCCGCATCCAAAACCCTGGTTCTGCAAACGCTTCAAGGGCCCGTCCTGCGGTTCCTCCGGCGTCCAGTCCTCCCCGTCCGTCAGCCTGTTCCTTCACTCTGTCTCCTCCGGGTCAGAGGTCAGATCTGGGTCAGCTGGATCATTTCTAGGCAACGTGACCTTCCACCCTCACAGGAGAGGTGTGTGGCAGATGAAAGATGTGACCCAGGTCATAAAGGAAGCGCGGAAGGCGGGTCACCTGCTGTTGTCTGTGGAGCTGGACTTAGGACAGCAGCACCACAGCAAACCAGTGGAGGCCCTCTCCGCTGGCAACATGCCCTATCTGCTAGCGTACGCTAACGACCGCGCTCTGGCGGAGCCCAACAGCGTGGCCGCGAGCCTTCAAAGGTACGACCCATTCAGCGAGGGCGCAGAGGCCTCGCATTCCTCTCAGCTCCTGCACCCACCCAACTCCCCATCAGAGGCGAGGGTACGCAAGAGAAAGGAAGCGACCCCACTCTCTGAGCCCATTCAGAACAATGAGCTGCCCGAGGTCGACTACATGCCTGAAGGGTACCGGAAGGACGAGCTCTGGGAGAAAACTTGGTACCAAGCACTCAAACCCAAGCCTAAGTCAGGAAGGAAGCAAAAGAGGAGGAAGGGCCACGAGGAAGAAGCAGCGGAGGAAGGCGCTGAAGCCCAGGTTCCCAAAGGAGAGCGAACACCACAGGGGCCCAAACCCGACGAATCAGCTGCGAAAAAACCCAAAGACAGTCACGCCGGCGGCGGCGGACGAAGGCATGAGCGTAGAAACGAGGACAAGGAAGGAAGGAAGCACAAGGGGAGCGATGGCGCTCAGTCGCCTGTCCTGAGTTTTGACGAACACACGATGCGCAAGGCCAGAAGGAGGCAGTGGGGCAGCGCCCAGCACACGGGCTGCTCCAGGAAGAACCTCAGGGTGGATTTCGCCGACATCGGCTGGAGCGAGTGGATCGTGGCGCCCAAGGCCTTTGACGCCTACTACTGCGCAGGCACTTGTGCATTCCCCATGCCCAAGGTAGGCGCGCGCATCAGAGCCTCTCATCTCAAGCGCTTCCTTTAATTACGCGGACGGGTCACGGTTTATGTGTTTTTGCGTGTTTTATGCAGGTGGCGCGGCCGTCGAACCACGCCACCATCCAGAGCATCGTCCGGGCCGTGGGCATCGTCCCGGGGGTCCCCAAGCCCTGCTGCGTCCCAGAAAGGATGGCGCCTCTGGCCGTGCTCTACCGGGATGAGTCCAGGAACCCCGTGCTCAAGGTCTACCCCAACATGTCGGTGCAGTCGTGCTCCTGCCGATAGGGCGCCCGGGGCCACGAGGGCCGAGGGCAAAACAAGGTGGACGCGGAGAGAGACGAGCGCAGACAGAACCGGGCCTCTGTTTGTCCAGTGGTTTCCCGATACCGCGAGACGAAGTCACTTTGGCCCGTTGTTGCTATTTGAACACAGACCGTAGAGAAATCGGCGTCGGCCTCAGCGAGGGGAGCGGGAGTCGGGACCCCGCACGTCCCAGAGGCCCCGGCTGTTCTGTTTGGATTCTGCGGTTGAAACGATACCGAGGCATTTCTCGGACAGGAGCGTTTGAGCGACGCTGCTTCCTTTCATCGCAGAAAACGGCTCATAGTGACTGTGTTCATGTTTTCTTTGGACACAAAGGCTCAAATTAAAGACTTTATCACAGCCTCATTGAGCAGCTTGTACAGCAACATACAGATGACAGAGATAAAGGAACCGCTCCCACATTTTCTGCAGACTCTCCTTAATTAGCTAATCTTATGCCATATTGTACATACATGCAATGCTAAATGGTTTCCATGAAAGGAAGGTTATTGTACATGTATCTTTAAAAAAGGAAGCATCAGATGAACTGTAGAGAGCATCTGGAGTTTATTTACACTGACCACAGCTCTTAACACTTCACGGATGTTAGAATGGAACCTGAAATATTTTTTTATTGTGATGGTTGCTAGATTATGTATTACTATATTTTAGATAAGATTATTGTTTGTTCATGTCTATTATTTAAGTTATGGAAAAGTAGTCTTCTATAAATTAGAATAAAAAAGTAATTTAATCCAACGCATTTGCGTAAATGTCACTGCTTCGCCCCAATTGTGTGCATGGTGGTGGCTACTGTGTTTGATTAACAGGGCGGCACTGTTCCTGCATAGAGCAGGAAGGTTCCACTCACAGAGAGCCAGCATTCCCCCGAAGCCCATTGAAGCCATTATTATTAGCCCGGGGCACAGCCTACGACGTCTGTTGTCCAGCAAATAATGTGACGGATGCGATGCCACGGATTAAAGGTTGATAGAGGAAGCAGGCATGCACCTATTAGGATGTCAGCCACTTCAACTTCAAAACACCCCCCCCCACACACACACACACACACACACACACACACACACACACACACACATGCAAACAAAAAGTGCAGGGTATTCTTCTCAGTCTTTTTTTTAAACAGGTGGCTACAGACGGATGATCTCAGCCACTTTGGCTCAGCTGCGAGGTGCTTTTTTTTATTCCTAGGAAGGAGAAGAAGAGGCCAGACACTGTGTCAAAGTGACAGTGAGATGACAGAGGGAACCTTTTCATTATTAACCCATTACTCTGCGGTTGCTGTTGCCTTGAGCTGGGAAAAGTTGGCACAGGGCTCCACATCTGTTTGCAACAACAGAAGACTTTGAAGTTTGCCACGACTGGACAGTTATTTGGTCTCAAAGAGCAGAGACACTGAGTAACTACTTGGGGGAAAGAACAAAAGACTGAGCCTTTGTACTGTTTATTGTAGCTGAAATTAATGCTTTAAGCTCTCTGGGCTTCGGGATAGCGAAAAAAGAGCCACCAGTCAGCTGTTATCTTTTAAAATATACTCCACCCCTTAGATTTAAACATTAAAGAAAAGAATCGGAAAACCTATATGTTGCCTTTAAATAACCTATAATACAGATAACGATGACTTTCCTTTTTAACACCATAATTGTTCCATTTGTTATTAAAAGTGTTGAACTAAATATGTGGAAATAAGAGGAGCTTTCCTTTTTTACACTAACACATCTGGGACAACCTGAAAACAAGCTTTAATCTGTATTTGAGGTTTGCGGTGAGGCGGAGGACAGAGGTCTGGAGCACCACATGCACAAATCCCTTTTCTCCGGCTTTAACAAGTAGAAATGTCTCTGCCAGTAAAAACCTTTTAACAAATACAACCTTTATGGAGCATAAACTTACTTCTAACCCCTGCACATTAAATTATGATGACGACAGTAATTGGGGTTATTATAAGTAATGTTTACATTCAGAGAGATTTTAGCGTTAAAGTAGGTCTGCCCAGTCTATGGAACCGATCCAAGTCTCTTTTTTATACTAATTTGTGAAGGAACCCACAGTCTGTTATTACAACGTGAACCCCGTGTCAACCACGATCACACTCACAGGAGAGCGCTCACAATGGCCAGATCCAGAAAACCACAGTAGTGTAGGCTCGTGTTCAGAGACCAAAAAGCCTAAAAGCCAAAGCGGAGGGAGCCAAGCGGGTAAACCAAGAGCAATGTTTGTTTTTCCACATGATGACTGTTCAATTAAAGGAGAGCAATGCAGCCATTATTGGACAACAGGGGATTTTCTGTGTCTGAGTTGAATTGGCTCCTTCCTCACATTACTGCTCAGAGGACTAATAGCTCTGATCATTAGGACGCAGCCCTAATACAGTGACACTGTGCCTCTTAATTACCCATTTAATCATGTGGCCCACTGGGTATTTTTGCTACAAATCACATTTTTCCTTTAAAAAGTAAAGTACTCTTGCTTTTTTCTCTTGCTACATGTACATCAGTATTATGAAGCACTGGTCCAAACAGACTGTGGGAAGCACTAGCAGGATAAAGGGTTTTACTCACATTCACACTGCGCAACAATAGCATGGGTGGGTTTCCAGGTTTCCATTCCTGCCTATGTTGCAGAGAGACTCAACGGGGTCGAGCTCGACTTTCTCATGAACTTCCTGCCTTCCTTCCGCCCCATTTACCTGCAACACAGACGGCTATTTATGTCCACCTGTCCGCAGACTGACCCACGGGACGTAGAGGAGAAACAGCAAATCACCAGCGGTTGGGTTTGTGTGGAATTGATCCAGAACCGTAGATGAATGAAACTAGATCTCTACTTGATCTTTCTATAAATTCGACTTATCGTTCATTTCCGTCTAATTACAAAGCAGAGGAGTGTGCGTACAGCTGAACAGAACGGTTGGTGGAAGGCGCCACCTGTTGGAACACAGCAAACCGACACCCTTGGACGACGCAGAACAACACATTGGACACGTTCGTCATAATCATCCGTTTTAAAACCAATGTGCAAACACACTCATTTAATATGTTCTATACAAACTAGAGCAAAGATAGGTACGTGGAGATAATAATGACAATCATGAGCTGCGTCTGTCTCTCGTCTCTTCTGAGCTCCAGTCCAAAAGGCACAACAATCACCCTCAACCTCACTTACAGTCGAGCACAGACACGCCGCAGTGACACGCGCTCGCACGTGTCTCTATCGTCATCTAGTGGACAGGGTGTGACAGGGTCCGTCCGTCTTGCCCTATTTCTTTATTACCTACATTCAGAGTTACAAAAAGTCCGTCTGGGGTAAAACATGTTAAATACGAGTATTATTTGGAATAAAAAATAGGTTATTTCCCTCTTGTCTCAGTTATGGGAGGTCATATGCCTGGACAGGTGGTGGCGTTCGCGGAAGTACTCGTGGCAAATCGGGCAGGTGAGTTTCTCCTCCCGCCTCCTCCTCACGTGGGACTCCGCCGCGAACTCCTTCTTGTGATGAGAGCGCATGTGGAAGACGAGGTCAGAGGTCATGCGGAAGGACAGGTTGCATTTGGCGCACCAGTTCTGCACCGACACGCCGAACGACGCGAACGTCGGCGGGAGGACGGCGAGGGAGGACGCGGTCGTCAGCTGAGCGCCGCTGTTCCTGGACCAGTGCTCCGGTGCGTAATGGAAAGCGTTGTTCAACGCTACCGGGGACGTTATGGCCGGTAGGTCGCCGCTGAGGATGTTGGACGCCATCAGATTGCTGTATCCCATTACAGTCCTGGAGGCAAACGCGTCGGCTATGTCCTCTAGGCGGCTGGAGGGGGCTGTGGCAGCGGTGCCGAGGTGTGCGGGGGGGTCCGAGGAAGTTCTCCTGCTCGGCTTACAGAATGCGCTTTTTTGCTCACCCGGCGCGTGGGACAGCACGAGGGAAAACGCGCTGTTGATGCTTTTGTGCATGCCGGAGGGCGCCCTGGGTTCCGGTCGTGCACTCGTCTCTCCGCCGTGCGTAAAAGTCCGTTTGGGTTCCGCTACTTCCGAAAAAGCCTCACTCTTAGATCCCAAATGGTCCAAATTGCTCTTATCGGTTTTTGATTTGCTCATAGAAGACGACGCGTCTTCTGGTGTCTGGTCGTGGGCTTTATTCAGTTGTGTTATATTGTCGTCATTTGAAATATTAGTTTTTTCAAGAAGAACCGTTTTCCGCCCTTTGGGATAAACACTTTCCTCGCATTTCCGTCTTTTGGGGGGAATCTCTGCGTCATCGTTGTTGCCAGACCTCTTGTGCTCCAAATCTCTGGCGATGTTGTGAAAATCGGTCACTCGGTATTGCCTCTTAACTTCCACATGCTTGTGTCTGTGAACGTCGCGGCTCCAGGCGTCACTTCTCACTTGGGTGCACAGGAATCGGCAGTGGGCGAGGAAAGGATACTCGTTCCTGAAGACCTGGTTACATCTGCCACATTTGAGTTCTACAAAAGAAAAAATGCACACATTGAATATAATCTGGGTCCCCCACAAATACAAAATCACATAATTGTGCCACTGTATATCCCCACCGGTGCCCTACAGGCTTGTCTCTATTCCAGGGCTGCCCCTCACCGTCATCCGTTCCTCTTGTAATGTCCGTGAAGCCCAGCAGATGAGACAGCTCGTGGTCGTACCATATGAGCAGCTCTTCCTCCTGCCGGATTTCCCGGGTGGTCCGCACGTACAGCTGTCCCGCCTGTAGGAAGGCCTCTATATTCTGCTCCTCTTCATTGCGCGCAGCCTGCACAAGCCGCAGCCACGACAGCACCAGCTCAGAATTACGCATGGCGTCGGGGTCCACCTATAGGAACAACAATGACGTTTTAGTTTTATTTTAGAAGGCTGGAATAAAATTGGTTATTAATCAGAAATGTAATTGGTGACACTTCCAATTGCAATTAATCCAACAGCTTCACGCCAAATAAAAATGCTGATGAACAAAATAAAACGCGACCACGTTAAATGGTAAATTAAATATGAAACGTGATTCGGTTTAAACGTCCAGTTGTGCGTGACAGCCAGTGCCGAGCATCGCGCATCTCACCCGGAACACGTAGGCTTTCGCCCTCCTGTCGCACGATTTCTGCGCGATGAAGGCGATGGTGTCGTAGAAGGTGTTCTGGAGCAGGCACGGACCGAAGCACGTGTCCGCGGCGATGCTGCGCGTAACTGTCACCGTGGAGTAGACGTCGGCTGGATGCTGGAGGAATTTACTGTCACCGGCCCATAAAGACCGAGGCAGGAGAGTGTGGTCCATCGTTAAGCTGCGTTCAAATCAAATACATTCCATTAGTTGAATGGCAAGTAAAGTAAAGTACAGTTGAAATTGCGGGAGGTGCGGGTAAAATCACGAACAAAAACGCGTGGACTGTAACAATTAATGCATGTATTGAACGGTTTGTTTATAAATATGGGGCAACCTATTTTAACTAATGCAGGTGTTTCACACGCGACGGTTCAGAGCGGCCACGCTGGTTTTTACGTGCCACGCGGAGAAAACAGCTCGCGCCTCGACGTCTTGCGTTGTTTTGCCGTCGGAGTTCCAGCTGTGAGGCAGGTGCAGCCGCCGGTGTCGGGGCAAAATGATTTCTAACGCCCTTTGTCTCTCTTTCTAGTCGGTTTCCTCTTTTGTCTCCCCATCTGCCACGGATCCCAACTGCCTCGTCCGTGCGCAACATAACTTCCCAATGTTGCTGTAACAGTATTGATGCATTCGTTGATGCAATAGTGATGCATAAATACGTTGTGACTGCTGCGTCGGTCAAAATGTAGTTTCTTTGGGATCTACAGGGTTTCTGTTCTAAAAACGTGAATAGCCGCACAGAACCTAAGAATATCAGATGGTGCCTCCTCATAAAAATACGTAGATTTGATAAAAGACGTCGCGTGCCTGTGTCCGTGTGGGGGAAACCCCATAGTGAGCGTTAGTGGCGCTGCGTGGACTCACCCGCTGGACATGGAGGATGCTGGCGCCGTGGGGCAGCAAGTTGCAGCAGGTGCAGCGGACCTCGGCGGTGATGCCTCCTGGTTCCTAGCGACGACTTACTACGACCGAAGCTCCCTCACTAGTGTCGCCGCTCCGCGCTCCCACTCCCACTTATCCCCTCCGGAGCGCCACTGAAGCGTGGCGCATTGATACGAGCGCGTGCGCAGTCACACGTACGACGAGCGAGCGGTGCGGGAAGCCCACTGCTCACGTGGGCAACAAAGTTGGCCGCCGTTGCATGACGTGATGCGAGCGGTCTGGCTGTGCCACCGGGCGAATGCATTATTCATGCGTTAAATGTTTCTTTCTAATGAGCATTTAATGGATTGTTCCACATCAGAGCTTTGGTTTGGATAAACGTCCCGCTGCTCGTCGAGGCAGTTTTCTGTAACGAGGACACACGTTTCAACACGAGTCGATTTCAGTTTACAGCCCCACAGCTGGATTTCAGTTGTGCCTGCAGTTCCCCCGACGCTCCACTAGTGGTGAGGGACCCGAATTTACATCCCAAGACTCGGGAGTAGACTACAAGGCCAGTGTGTTTTTTTCTCGTGTACACGTGTTTCTCTTCAACTTCATCCTAATCCAACCTTCATTTTAATCACCCAGGCTTTGGGACAAAACGCAGAGGGTGCATGTCACTGCTTCACGTGCACGATCACGGCGTATTCAAATATGCAAAGATTTAAAAGCAATGACTTTGACGTCACTGTTTTAAATTCTTAATCATCCGAACTGAATATAAAACAGCTTATTGCATCTAAACCACGTTTCCCTGTGCAGTGATTTACATGTGAGGTGGGATTTTAAATGTCTAGAATAAAAAAGCTCATTTGAGGAAATTTAGATTTTTTTCTCCTCTATTTAACTAATTTGGGTAACTTCTTATAAAATACCAAAACCATCTATTCAATACTTCTTGACGTATGGGGCAGAATAATTTTCTGTCCAAAGTGGCGTTTTGCCTCTCTCCTTGGGTGTCGCTCCTCTCCTTCGTCCTGTCCCACTCCTGCAGTTTTTTTTTTCCTCGGGCTTAAAGAGAAAGACTTGGAGAACCCGGCTAAAACCGAACAGGACTGCTGCGGGCTGAATGCACTCAACCCAACGAGGACGCGACACCCACGACGTCTCTTTGACACAGGGTCGACTCAGAAACAGGCGATAGACGGAAAATGTGAAGATCCCCATTTGTATTGAAGAAGTAACCGGGAAAGATGGCGAGGACGCAGACTCGCGTGTTCGTCGCCCTGGCTTTGCTGGGAACTGTCTGTCTCGGTGTCTCCGTGAAAGGCGAGCAACAGGAGGAGGAGGAGAGGTCCTGTCAGGGCGCCTTCGACCTTTATTTTGTCCTGGACAAGTGAGTGTCCGAAATTATTTATAGCGTTGTTACTTTCTCGCCGCTGCGCATTGCCGTGCAACCGCCCAGTTGTTTGGAAACGCGGAGCGCATCAGTCGCGTTCGGACTCCGCTGTCCGCTGTTAAAAATAAGAAAATGAGTGAAAATACGTACAAGCCCCCGTTAAGACATCACAACAAGATCTTTATGAAGTAGTTTGAATGTCACAAATATGCCCTGAATGTGTTTTCCTCCCTAATATGACCATAGAGAACAGGCTGCAAGACCAGTTCACCCATCATTGTTTGTCTTGAAGTGCATTAAAGCACGCGTGGGCCTGCGTAATATAGCATGTGTACTACTTTTCCGCACAGTTTGCGCTTGATTTCGTCTTCGCCCCGTTCGAAGCGCCGAGGAAAATAGAGCGATTCTTCGCCACGGGATGTGGGCCGGGCCAAATAAAGCAGGATGGATAGGGTTTCAGGCCGATGACGCCTGCGGACACAGCTGCAGCAGCTGCCCCTCGGCGGGGCCGTGGTCTCCGTCCACAGCGGGTCGATCACTAGATCACTAGATCACTAGGTTGAGGATTCAAACAGCATAACGCCAGTAAATCATGGAATTGTTAAAAACAGGAAATGCACCGATTTATTTTATAAATGCATTTTCTAATGCCCATTCTTGACTGTTTATTAGAAACCACAGGGAAGATATTCAATTGCATTAATAACCAAAGTAATCATGATCTTGATTGTAGACTAATCCTCAAAGAGCCCAGGTTATTTTTTCAAGTGTTTCCCTGTATTTCTCAGGCATCATCGTCTTCTTTTGATAGAAATCCGGGTTGACAGGAAATGAGGCGTGAGAGAGCAAGAATGACAAACAAAGATCCCCAGCCTGATTTCAAGCAGAGACCCTGCAATTACTCATGCCTCTAGGCCACCAGGACGCCCATGACCTTATTTCCCAACGCTAATTCGCAGACAAACCCCAAACGGGTCTGCACGTCCTCGTGTCATCTACAATAGCTGCATCATCTGATGACAATAGACGGGCAGCGCCGCTTGGAAGCCAGAAATAGTTCATACGTGGCCCAGTCGGCGTAGGACGCCTCAGACTGTGTGACTGCTCCACTCAGCCGCTATAATTGATATTTTTGTTGTGCTGAGGCTTGAGCTGCCTGGTGATGTTATCCATGTGGATGCAGAACAAACAGATATGCTCCAACTTGCCCAAAAAGCAGAGTCAAAGCGGAGGATTAGACATCTGTACAAATCTAGTTCCAGTTGCAGCAGCGTCTGTCCAACGTCCGGTTTCCTCCTTTGCTTTGCGTTCACCTATGAGCTGCTGGGCGCAGTGAGTGACATTTTTCTGCTCGCGACACTTTGCCATGATCTTTCGACCGCCAGCTGCCTCTCCGCCGCCCCCTCGGTCCTAACCTTTGCTTCAGAAAGTTTAGGAGCTGCCTGGGGAGCGCGGCCGGTCATGCATGGCCAGCTCTGCGATATGCGTCCGTTTGTTTGAGTAGCTTCCGCAGGCCTCCGGGAAGCTGCTGATCTTTTTAACCACGAAACATCACCAACGTGAATGCTGGTTTAGATATTGGACAGATACAGATGCTGCACTGGGCGTTTCCCACTGTACGCGTCTACAACAGTGTCTGCTTCTTCACTAATCAGACGTTTAGCTGTGCCCTCACAGGTCAGAAGGGTGAGGTGCACGCCGAGCGGAGAATGCCTTTGCATCTCTGAATAGAAGAACCCAACTACCAGCAGCTCCCTGCATTCCTGCGCTCCCTATCTGACGCACGCCAAACACCAGGCCTCGCGCTGGTTGTCAACAAATAGAATAATAGGCGTTCTGTGCAGGACGGCGACGCTGTTGGAGGGCGAATGATTTGCTGCAAAATAGATCCTTATTGAAGCGTGTAGAGGTATGGACGATAAAGACTGAATGTGTTTCCACGGCGACTCCTCACAGCCCGGGGCTCTTGCTCGCCTTTATATCCAGGGAAAGACACAAGTGGAACAGGAAGTGACTGGTTAAACGAGCGCTACGAGAGAGAGCCGCCATGACTCTAATCAGATCAGACTGTCACTCTATTTATGACCCTGTTACACATACAAATAGCCGTGCCCTTAGCTCAGATTGCTGTGTCAAGTGTTTGATCTCACACACACACACACACAATCACCCCCTGCTGAGTGTTACTTTGGAATCCCTCTGTTGTGCGTGTCGCAGCCTTTTCACTCGGCGGACCTTCAACCTGTTGTTAGGCTGGCTGTGCTCACTCGGACCATCTGTTCCCCCTCACAGCCCCCCCATCACACCACCACACACACACACACACACACACACACACACACACACACACACACCCTCACACACACACACGCACGCACACTCAAGCCAGCTGCTTGCTACATGGTCCGTGCTAGAGGCAGACTGCTACATCTGTCCCTGTCTAACATCAGCCCCCCTGGACCAGTGGCAATTAGCCCCCATTAGCAGCCCCCTGGGACCAGGCTTCATTAAGGACACTGTCATGTACACAGCTAAGCAGCACTGTCTTCTCTGACGGGCTGCAGCAGCTAACTCTGGAATGACTGGGCACACGAGGAATGTGAGCATCCAAATGGTTTTCCTCATCACACTTTGGACATAAATGATAACAACAAGCCTAGTTTGTCCTGATTAAAATGAAATAGTCATTTATTGCATCATGACTTTTTTCAAATTTTTTTCTTGTGTTTCAGGTCTGGCAGTATTAAAAACCACTGGAAGGAGATTTACTCGTTTGTGGAGCAGCTGGCAGAGAAGTTCATCAGGTACAAGCAGGATGGTGGTTGGTGTGTCTGGACGTCCTGCTGTCTGTTTGTTTTTCATTTGCAACCACTTCCTGTTTGCAGCCCCATGCTGAGGATGTCCTTCATAGTCTTCTCCACGCATGGAAGCATCGTCATGAAACTGACTGAGAACAGGTAACAGCCACAGCTCATCTGCTGCTGTAGCCGTTTAGCTTTTAGTTTTAAAATAACACTCAGGATGACGCATGAAGATGGTTTTAAGGCTAAACATGTAGTTGGAACACGTGTTAAATATCAGTGGATCTCCTGGAATTATATTGTGCTGCCTGTTTATCCTGCAGGGAGGCCATCACTGGCGGGTTGATGGCTCTGAGAAAGGTTATCCCCGGAGGTGACACATTTATGAACCTGGGCCTGGAGATGGTAAGTCAGACTTTATGGCCCTATTACATTAGCAACGCCAGCCCAAACCACATATAACGTGTTATTCTGTGGATGAAATTAGCCCATGGCAGGAACCAGGAGCAATTAGATAAGTGTAAGCAAGGAGTGGCTCAGATCACAGTTGACTTGCTGCTTCTTGAAAGTGCTGAACTGTCTGAAGTGAAAATATTTATGGGACACTTTGTAAAGTTAAGCAGGAATTCGCCCCTTTCTTGTTTTTAATTCAATCAAGAGCATTTTAAGGTCGTTTAACTCAAAGCGGACACATACTGAGCTTCATCCATTCACACTGAGCAAAGTCAGACATGCCATATAACATCATTTGATTCATAATTCACATGCATTCGCCTGCAGGCCAACCAGCAGATCCACCAAGAGAAGTACGGTAAGTTCTCCTTCCTATTGGCCGCTTGCTTCCTTTAAGCCGCGCGGCGGCAGAGAGCCTGAAAGCTGTGCGTTCTGCAGGGACGGCGAGCGTCATCATCGCCCTGACGGACGGCGAGCTGAACGAGGGGCAGTTCGACACAGCCCAGCGAGAGGTGAGAGCTTCGATCAGCTAGCGGTGTTTACGTAGGTGGCCTTATTCCTCCTCTTGCTGCAGGCACAGAGGGCCCGGTCCATGGGAGCCATCGTTTACTGCGTAGGAGTCAAGGAATTCAACCAGACACAGGTAAGCTCTCTAGACAAAGGATTGAGAAAGGAAATGAGCATAGTTGTTCAGTTGTGTGTGTCTTTTTGTTTCTGTGTTTAGCTTGCGACCATTGCAGACACGGTGGAGCATGTGTTTCCTGTGTGGGGAGGCTTCCAGGCCCTGAGAGGAATCATCGACTCTGTACGATTCAAACTACAGACCACATATTAAGTTAATTAAAATTAAGTTCATAAACAATTGTTTTTTTCTTCTGATTCTCAGATCATCAAGAAATCCTGTATTGAGATTCTGGCAGCAGAGCCGTCGAGCGCGTGCGCCGGAGGTGAGAGGTTTTTCCCTTTCTCGCCGGCACAAAGGGCGGCGGCGGCGGCGGCTGCCTGTGTCACATGACAGTCACCCTGAGCGTCTGCTGTGGAACACGCGGGCCGGTAATCGCACGGACGCTCGTGGCCGCGCGGTGACACAGAGCGTGTTGTCGTCCGCGGCCGGGGGAAAATTAGCGAAGCCGCGTCAGCGCAGCGTGTGTGCAGACGGGAGGAGGGGGCACGGGGCGGGGGCGGCGGTGGTGGTGGTGGTGGTCGGAGGAATTAGAGGGGAATCTTTAAGCATGGCTGCTCCTCTGGCCTAGTTTGTCTCATTGTATATGTTAAACAGGCGCTCGCCTTTGCCAGCTCTCCTGCTAATAAGCAGCCGTTAATGGAAGCAAGAGGCCGGAGACACACGCGGTCCAGATTGATCGCGGGGTGGATGACCTTTGACACGTCCTTGGTAGGATTCACTTAAGAGAGTGCTTTGGCAGCCATGTTATTAGATCAACGTCCATTAGGGGTTATGAAAAACAGGAGACGACGAGAGGAGTAGAAACGGAAAATAATCATGGAAGAACGAAGTGTCTGTGCGTCACTCGACATGTGGACAGATACTCGGCAACAGCCTCATTTATTATTCGATTGATGAGCAGCCTAATGGTCAGTGAACTAAGAAACCAAGGATGCATTTCAGCCCGGGTCGGTGCCTAATTAACGAAGAGTCGCGCCCACGGGGTGCAGCGTTCTGCTCGGCTCTGCTGGATTTCGTCGTCTCCGCCGTTTAAGGCGCATATCGGCGCCGTCAGCACGGATCCGCGCGTGTGTGCGCTGCATGCGTGCGCGCTGACACATCACATAGGTATTGTGACAGTGTGCCTCTTTGTCTTCCCCTGTGTGCACACACATGTTCTTTAGTCAGCGCGCGCACACACACACACACACACACACACACACACACACACACACACGCACGCGTTCAACCGCACGCACACACATCTCTCACGCTGATGTGAAGTGACCAGGCTGAGACGCCTGCGAACGGGCCATCAGACCGGACAGTGAACGTTGGGCCACACTATCGGACGTGACAGCGCTTATCCCCCCCCCCACCCCCACGCGCTGAGAGGACAGACTGGGGCCTCAGATCTGAGGTGACAGCAGAGATTGCTGCTTTCATTAACGTCTGACCCTCTCCGCCCGCCGTCCCTGCCTCCTCTGCCTCTCGCTGCCCTTCACTGTCCCATCACACTAATGTGATTGAAGGGCCACGGTTCAGACAAGCTGCACCTCCTTTTCTCCCCGCACACACACACACACACACACATACGCACACATGCGCACACAGAGGCGTGTGCGCGGCCGCACACACAAACCAAATGTGTGTCAAACTTTCAGGTGGAGGCAGAAATGGACAGAGAGCGGAGATGAAAGGGCAGCGGGATGCGTTGATCTGTGTTGTCCACGCACCACCAGTCTCTGCCAACCATGTGTCTGACAGCACTGACCTTTCATCACATCCAGCCCTGCTGTCTGCGTGTGTCACCGACTGACACAGGATGGTCACACTCACACTTGGAGCTAAAAGCCATCACCAGTTTATTAAGATTTAAAGACCTGGTGAAGAAAATTAAATATCATAAATATTACTTTATTTACTGTTTTATTTGTTGTTTTAATGCAGCAATTGTTCTGACCACTTCCCTTTTTGTGAAATTAAGTCAAGAGAAATTTTCTATTAGTTTGTTACTGTGTAGGACAATAACAGCTCTCTAATCAGAGTCGAGCCGTTGCCGCGTGTTTTCGCTTTGTGTGCGCGGGCACTTTGTCACATCAGCAGCTTGTGTCGTTTGATTGTAACACAGTGTGAAAGGGGGGATGACTGCTAACGCAGCCAAGGCAGTGGGCGTTAGCGATAATTAGCGTGAAGCCCTCGCATTAAGACGCATTAGGCTGCGGCTGCTAATCACAGAAGCCGTGGAGTTACATGGGCTTCGTGACACATCTAATGGCCTCGATTGTTGTTTACAGTGAAAGGAGACGTGGGAGGAGACGGGGCTTGTGTGGCCCGGGCCGTAATAAGAGACGCGCGGCTGATCGGGTCGTGGATAGAGTCTGGCTTGGAAAAAAGGCGTGAGCAGCGAACATCTGCATGTGCGCACATGCAGGCGTGCGAGGTCGACGGCGTTATCTCAGGCCGACTCACTGCTCTCACCAGAGGCCGCTGCCTTCACTGCCAGCGCTCGGCCCCCATCGCCATCTGTCTTGTACATCAGCATTCCGATCTCCGAACTTCTGCAGCATCTGTAAACATCTGTTGAGTGACGTCTGGCCCCGCGTTACTGTGCATATCTGCATTCACAGCGTGGCTCTCGCTGCAGAAGCCCCGGTGCATCATTGTGCATGTTCGAACACGTGGCAGTTCACACACGGATGAGCTGAACATGCACCTTCCACACGCATCCTCGCGTTTAGGTACGGTGGGAGCCACTTTGACAGTGCTGCGCTGTTGTCAGCCCTGCAGGCATGTTTTTGAGGAAGTGACCCCCCCCCCCACACACACACACACACACACACTCCCTAACATATGCTGGGTAGCAGCCACATAGACACTCCAGCATATGCTAGCAAGCTTCTGTCAGTGGGCTTTAACAGCGCCTCGGGGAAGCTAAAGGTCAAAGACACACACACACACACACACACACACACACACACACACACACACACACACACACACACACACACACACACACACACCTTCTAGCTAAGATATTTGTGAGGAGCAACACTTTTAGCAGTAGCACCACTGGAGCATGTTATGGCCTTTCTACACAGACATGCACAGGCTCACAGATATAAACAGGCAGCAATGAGGCATAAAGTGTCTGGTACTGAAGTCGAGCACATCACACGGAGGGGATGAACGTCAGCGCTCGCCATAATGACACACCAAACCGTCCTCCACGGCAAACCAAAATGAGTCCCAAGCGTTTAGATCTCTGCGAATGAGCTCCCGCCGCTGTTAGAGACGCGTCTGCGTCTTGTTTTTTGTCTCAGAAAGTTTCCAGGTGGTGGTGAGAGGCAACGGATTCCTCCACGCCAGAAACATCAACCAGGTCCTCTGCAGCTTCAAACTCAACGATACGCACAGCGTGGGTGGGTTCTGCGCACGCGTGTGCGTTTTGCAAGGATCATTTGAAATAAAATAACTTCCTGCAATGAATGCGACCGTGCGTTTTGTTTTTTTTTTTTTTCTCCCTGTGCAGACGAGAGACCGGCTGAAATAGAGGAAACCTTCCTGCTCTGTCCTGCTCCGGTGGTGGAGGAGGTTGGGAGGTAAGCTGCTCTCACCAGCGGTGGAACCCTCCAAGTGCAGCTGCGCCAGAAACTCGCCAGCTGCGCGGGCACGAGTTCTGCCGTCCTTGAACAAATTAGGGGCAAAGTCGCCGAGTGTCTGTGATCAATCAGTGTTTGTCACCGCTAACGAAGCCAGACACCAATCACAAGGGAACAACAGGAGCAGAGCCCAGGAACACGACTTAATGAGGGCCCGCCGCAGCCCAGCATGTGTTTGTGACGTATCCCGATCGCTGCCTGACATTTGGAGATAAAGAAAGCGTGACGGGAGTTGGCTGCGCCCTGGAAAGTTCCCTTTGAGGCCTTCCAGCTCCGCTTCTGGTGATTCACAGCCGAGGTTGGTCACGGGGCACGCAGAGCGATGCTGAGGGCGGCGCCGGCAGAGACCGCCCCGGCCTCCTGCTCGCTGTGCATAATTATACACTGCGGCCTGCAGCGTCAGACGCCTCCCGGCCGTCTCCTGTCCCGTTGCTGTCATTCAGATTTCCAGCGTGGATTTGAGCTGGTCCCGTCCACCGGTGAAAAGGGCCGCTTCGATGGGGAAGTGCGGCTTTTTTGTACTGCGGCTAAACGAAGACGACGGACGAGTTTGTCACTATGTTTTACTGACAGAAGCTGGTCTGAGGTTTGACATAATGACAGAACGTAAAGTAAAATCAATACATTCGCCAAAGCAGACAATTCACTAAATACCTGTTTCTTGTCGGTCCTGTCTAATGGCTGGCGGCAGCGTGGCTTTGTGGCAGGTTGTGGGATGAGAGAGGGCATCATTACACACTGCAGTGGTGCCTGAAGGAGGCATCCTTCCATGTAACAGCAGCCTATTAGGGCAGCAACAGCACCACATAACACCCGGAATGCTCCTAAAGAGGAAGTCATCTGTGAATGGCTAAAGGGCCCAGAGAGGAGGCCAACAGCTGGCTGATGACTTTGAGCTGTGGAGCGATAACGTGGAAACGGGCGTGGAAATATGAATGAGGCCAGAGGGGAAGCGGTCGTGGCGCAAAAACTACCCAAAAGTAGTTTTATTTTTTTAATTATCAGCCACAGTCCCAAAACACATCAGCGGTACACGTGAGCTCCCTTAACCCGCCTCCTGTGTGTGTGTGTAGGCCTTCAGTGGAGGTCTGGGGGATCCAGCTGCCAGCGTCACCTCATCACCCAAACCCGTCGATTCTCACCCGCCCCCTTTTCCACTCGAGCCCTGTCTCAAATAATGAAGTCATTGACGGGGCCATCACACAAATCTGTGCTGACTGGGAACCTTCCGGATGAAAGTTCCCCTCCTGCACACACACACACACACAAAGGGCAAAGATGCACATATATATTGGGCAAATCGATGATTGATAGGGGCTGATATGTCTCTGTCGGTCGGGAGCTGATGGCGTCCTGAAAGGAAGGGAGGAAAGTAGGAGTGGCATGTGTGGTATCTGAAGTTAGGGTTCAGGGGTGAGGAGACCAACACCAAGTCTCAGAAAGCAGGGACTGTGCTGAGGGGACATAGAGGAAAGTCCGTCCTCCCACCATCCCCCTCGCTCTGCACCCCCTGGAGCTGCACTGACCCCCTTGTAGCCCCCTCATTCAGTCTAGTCCTGAAGCTCAATGCTCCCTTGTCTGTGCCCCAGAAGATGAGCACAAGAACCGTATTCTTGTCCCAAACCTTCAACCAGGACCCAGCTGTCTGCTGGACACCATCACCCTGCTGGGATTAACACCAGTTAACACCAGCGTTCACTCCGTTTACCCCAGTGCTGGTCCCCTCCTATCCACATAATGGAGAATAAGGCACTTGTCTGTGTGTGGTTTGGACATTAGCGGTCCAGGCAGACGGGATTCCTGCTGTGGGTGGAGAACTCCCCGAACTCTTAAAAGATCCTGGCGTTGCGTCTTCGTCAGCATGTTTGTGCGTGTGTCGTGGAGCAGATTACACCACCGTGAATGTGAACCGGTGGGCGTGTCTCTGCGTTTGTGTCCCGCAGGGTGATCTATCTGCAGGTGAGCATGAACGAGGGCCTTTCCTACATCACCAGCTCCGTTCACATCACAACCACTGAGTGTGTGAGTATGTCCTGCTCCATAACAACACTGTGATCCCTCCTCCCTCCAACCTGCTGCCCTTCTGTGTGTAAACCCTCCTTCACGCTCTTCTTTCTCCTGTTTTAGTCTTCTGTCCTTCCTCTCTGAGCTCTCCTCTGTTGCCTCTGTCATCAGAGGAGGCTGTGAGTACTTTGGCTTCTCGGCGTCGTCTTTTTCGGGCCGGCCGCGTTCCGTTTGCTCTGACCCCCGTTGCCTCTCTGGTTCTGTGCAGTTCGACGGCACCATCGTGTTCATCTCACTGCTGGTGGTGTTCCTGCTGTTGGCGCTGCTGCTGATGTGGTGGTTCTGGCCGCTCTGCTGCACCGTGGTAAGTGTTCCAGCTTCGTTCTGTGCGAGTGATGCACAACTGCAAATATTGAGACATGCTCATTTGTTCCTCAGGTGATCAAAGAACCTCCACCTCCTCCGCCTCCAGAGCCAGTAAGTCACCATCTAACTGGATCCCTGCTTGTATTTGGGAGGTCAACACAGGAAAACAGTGATTAAAGCAACATGACATATTTCAAATCATAGGAGTCTGATGATGATGATGGGATGCCGAAGAAGAAGTGGCCCACAGTGGATGCGTCCTACTATGGAGGAAGAGGAGTGGGTGGCATCAAGCGGATGGAGGTGCACATTCGTCGTAAACACAATTGCGAGAGGATTTAGGAGGAATGCATGTGTTTTTCCCACTAACCTCTGTCACTCCCAGGTTCGATGGGGGGAGAAGGGCTCCACTGAGGAAGGCGCCAAGCTGGACAAACCCAAAAATGCTGTGGTGAAGATGCCAGAGCAGGAATTCGAGCCTTACGAACCCAGGCCCCGAAAACCCCCGCGGCGGCGGCCACAGCAGAGGAGGTGGTACACGCCCATCCAGGTGTGTCACCGCCTCATGAAGACGGTTATATACGTTAGCTGAGCGGTTGAAGGCTGGAGGAGTAAAATATAACATGCGTCGTCCTTCCTCCAGGGGAAGCTCGACGCTCTGTGGGCTCTGTTCAGACGAGGCTACGACCAGGTGTCTCTGATGAGGCCGCAGCCCGGAGACCAGGTGAGCTGCACCTACAACAGAACCCGCCCCCCCCCCCGCGGAGCTCCACGGAGCGCGCTCAGTCCGCTGGGTCCAAGCACGGGGAGCGCCCTCCTCCCTCGGACCCGCGGACAATGACAGGGTTTCTATCAGGTTTTCCAAATAGCACAGTGCTCGCTCGCAGTCGCCACTTTCCACTCCTAATCACAGGCTTCGTGTGCTATTGGAGGTTTGTTTCGATTATAACCTGCCTCATTGCTCTCTGCCGCTGCCCTAAATCATGACATCACTGTTTGTCCCCGACGAGCACAGCGGCCCCCGTTATCTAGCGCTGACCCTGAGCGCGGCATCTGTAACCCTGTAGGCATGGTTTCGTCACCGTACCGGTTGTCACGGTGACACATCTGCGCCGTTGTAAACGCCGCCGTTGTTGGTTCTCATAACTGAGCCCATGTCGCTACAAAATTTATGGACTTGTTTGCTGAATGGCATGATTCATCTTTTTTTATGTAACAGCGTGAGTGTGTGTGTCTACTGTATCCGCCGCGTGTGTGCGAGTGGCTGTCGCCGGTGGTTTGGTTGCGCCCCCCCCCCCTTCTGTCTCCATGGGCGGCCATGATTCATTCCTGTCAGATTTGAGAGTCATTGTCAGACTCTCACAGGACCGCGCCACAATGACCCTGCAACAACTGCCCTCACGGGCCATTTGCTGCAGAAAATGAGGCGCTCCCACTCGCATTGGGAGAGAAAGGAGTTAAGCGCTCACTATCGGACGCGGAAGAGGACGCCCGGTTTCTCAACATTGCAGGACGAAATGCAGCCGGGTTGCAAAACGTGCTATGTGGCAAAAAAAAAAAAAATTGTAAAAAAGCACAGCAGAAAGAAGCGAGGATCAGGATCTGAGTGCAGCAGCTCCTGCCTTCTCCCCACGTTACTCCTCCCTCACTGCCTCTGCAAACGGCCATCAGCGGCCTGCCAGTTTCTGCCGTGCTCCCCGTTTGTGTTTCATCTCTCCACTGTGTGTGTGTGTGTGTGTGTGTGCGTGTGCGTGTGTGTCATCGCGTCACACAAACAGATGGAGCGTTAGCAGGCCAGTAGCCATATTGTGACAGAAGAGATTCCCTTCCTTTGTCTCCCAGACCTGATGGCAGTCCCGACCAGGGGGCGGCCACCGCCGCTCCATCCTCACACGTGCACAAATGAACACAGAAGCTCCTCTTCTTGCCCGAAGAAGCCTAATACTGTAAAATCCTCACAGTGCTCGTGTGGAGATGAATCGGGATTGGAGCGGTGGCATTTCTGCGGGTCAGCACGGGCAGCGTGCTGCTTATGTAAGTGCATCGCTGCCGTGCGAGGTGACAGGAGGAGCTGTCACGTCAGATGTGCGTCGCCGCTCCCGCGTCGTTCCTCCATTTTACTGTATCGCGTAACGCGCGAACGGCCACGCGCCACTGCTCTATGTGCGCGTTACATGTTTGTGAGGGCAGGGGGGCAGTCTGGAGAGGAGCGATGCTGGAAGTGTTCTAGGGTGTAAACAATCACCAAGAGGGGAAGTGAAGCGGTGACAGGCAGGAAGCCGGGGGGCGACGTGTCATCGTGAGCAGCCGTCTACTGTCTGTACTGTACTTACATGTAACGTCTGCCACCTTCCTTCCGACCTGAACCTCCCTCAGTCTGATATTCATGAGTGCGAGCTTTCATTCAGGCCATATGTTCTGGAGGAAGCATGCTCACACACACACACACACACACACACACACACACACACACACACACACACTCATATTCATGAGCTTGTGTTCTCATTGTGTCCATATGCTCTCTCTGGTCTTGTGCTGCTGCTCTGCTGCTCACAGACTGGCCTTTTCACCAGCAGCCCCGGCAACAAGATCGAAGCAGTCACCCCCCCCCCCCCCCCCCCAACCGGGCTGGCCCCAATCAATTACACACACCTCATCCGCACACACAGACACACAATGGGCCCTTCAGTGACAAAGCTACTGATGCTGGGGTGCGCTTAATGGCCCCTCTGTGACTTTAGGGCCTCTTCCATTTAATAAGGTGTTATAATCAGACCACCAAGGGTCTGTGACACAGCGACCCACCCTCCATCCTTCACACACTGACTGATCAAGACTTTGCATGTGTGTGCAGAGGGATGCTTGGAAGAGAGGAGAGTGAAGACAGGAAAACCGTCAATGAGAACAATAGGAGAAGCGTCCCATTCTTCCCGACTTGTAAATTATGTTAAATGCTAGGGGGCCACTGTTAACTATTGTCAGCATCCTGAAATCCGCCCTTTACGCTGCAACAAGTCAAGCACACAAGCGAATGAATGACTTTCTGTTCTGCATCAGGCTCCTGGAGAAGAGATGGTTAAAATGGGGCGAAGCTCTGTGTCTGTTGTGGTGCAGGTGTGGACAGAAGACAGAAGCAGCTCTATCGGACACACGTGACACAAACACACCAGTGGAGCTTAGATTTTATGTGAACATGCATTTACTCCTAATCTGGATCCTGCACTGAAGCAGTGACTGATTAGCCGCGCTTGTCTTGCAGGGCCGCTGTATTCGTTTCCAACGGGTCAAAGATGACGACACCGGTCCCAACAAGTGGGCTCCTCCTCGCGCCCGGCGCTCACCTTCGCCCCCCCCCCCCCCCCCCCCCGCTCTCCAACTCAGTCCCCCGTACAAAGCCTCCGTCGCGGGGGCCCCGCACCACGCCGCCCCCCCGCGCAGCCCCTCCCATGGCGCGACCCCCTCCCGGTCCACCCCCGACTCGGGCCCCCTCGGGGCCCCCGGGACCCCCGCCGTCACGCCCCCCACCCAGGCTCTAAGATTGAGAGGTGGGCCTCCAACAACTCAAGCTCTGCAGCTCTGTGCCTTGTTGCTGGACAGCAAAATGTATTTATCCGATATCAAATTAGCTACTGAGATTCATCAAGGATAACGTTTATCAAACAAAAGTGGGCTTGTAGTTACTTGATTAAGCCTTTAGGTGCAGTATCAGAGGTCATGTTGACTGAAGTGATAAGAGCAAGTGGAAGCCTGTCAGCTCACTAGAAAGGATTTAAGCGTCAGAAGAAAGTTGGCTTGTGGCGGTTTTAATGGTGATGGTCGATGCATCCGTTTACTCTGATGTGGGTGTAGATGTAATGTGAAAGTACAGCATGTGGTGAAACGATGGGAACGTCGCATGTGATAGCTTTTTTTTTTTTAAATGTATGTTAGCTCGCTGCCAATCACACAAACACATCGTTTCCAAGCAAAGAACTTTCTGTAAAGGTTCATTTTGTTGCAACTGCAGGGCAGTTTCTTTAGATTTATTTATTTTAATACAGGCCCTGTCTGCATTGGTTTTATTTTTTTTTAGTATCAGTTTAATTTCTGGATTTATTCATTTGGAGAGAGGTGAAAAGTATCTGATGTATTAGAGGTTTTACCTAACTTTCTTCTTGTTTATTTTTATTCAATGACTGAAATGATCATTTGCATTATTTCTTTATTAACAATCGTTTGTGGCCATATTCAATAAACCATTTTTATACGTTGGCAGTTCTTTTTTAATTTCCATATTTCTTCATGCTTTTTTGCTGTCCTATTGTACACAAGCACACAACACATTAGGACTAATTAGTTAATTGAATATGACACGATGCAACATGGTGATTTAATGTTCACTCTTTAAGTTGATTACACTTGCTCTACCAGGATACTAATAATCTATCTGTGACATTTATATCCATGGCCTTCAATACTAAATTCTTGTTTTTTATTGCTTTGGGGACGATTCAAAGTCATCTTGATAACATTACTGCTCATGTATAAATATTGTCACCAGCTTCCCATTTAAACAACCAGTGTTGCTCCCTGGTGCAAGCAAACACATTCACCTGGTCTTACAAGTTCATGTGTAAAGGAAGAAACTATCTTAAAGAAAAAAACACAAATGTCTGGCCTTCAATCTTGGCCCTTCTCGGAAAGATGCTGAAACCTGATGCTCTGACACACAACAGAGCAATTAAAGGTCAGTACATCAGTATATGACTCACTGCTGTGATCCATATGGAGAAATGAATCACGAGGGTAATGGTATGTCATCCTCCAAATCTTAACCCTTCAGCGTTGTTCTGTGTCATGGAGCAGCATTGAAAGCAAAGCGAACAGGTGAAAAATTTCTAAAGAATAAATGGCTTTAAGTCTTTCACTACTCTTCATTCAGAAGACTAGAGCGCCCTCAAGTGGATGACTACAACAGGTATAAATAGTTCTCTGCATTTATTACAGCACTTAACCACATAGGATTATCAAAAAGGTATGATGTCATGAGTTATGCTGGATTGTGTTTAATTTATTTACCAGCCAAATGAATTCCATTTGGTCAGATAAGACCCTCCTATGTCTCCTTTGTAAGGAGGAGGGCACAGTCAGACATAACTGAAAGCTTCATCTGTGTTCTATGGCATGGAGCAAAAACACACATACACACACACACACATCCAAGGTGTGTGTTAACGTTTTAGCACGCTTATGAACACACATTCACACACAATGCATTTCAAGTCCACTGATTCATAAATGTAAATCCCTCAGGCTTTCCTCTTCTTCTGTAGTCTCCTTCCAGAGTGTGCCCCCTTCTGGGCTCCTTTCACCATTCCCTTGAACTGGCCCTGCAGCTTGGCACGCTTCCTGTCAACACAAAGCGTGGAATGTGTTAGCATTGTGACTCAAATCAATCAGTTAACAGTTATCAGAACGCTAGAGTCAGCTGCTGCTCATACCTGCGATTGAGCTGGGCCTTCTTCAGGGGGATGTATGCGAAAGGGTCAAGCTTTCCTACTTTCTTCACATCTCCTTTCCCTTTCTGAAACATAAAACACACTCAGTACAACACTCAATAACCAGGAACTGCATTTCCCTACAATGTCACTGACCTTTGATTTATAATCGGCCCCGAATTCTCGGCTGGCTCCCAGAGGCCTGTGGATGCCAGAGCCTCCAGCTGAATAATGGGAGACAAACGTTGCCAAGTGTGAATCATGAATCCATCAACATAGTTACTGTTAGACAGCATGTATGAATAAACTTTTACCTTTATATTTCAACTGCGGTTCCATGTCCATGTCTTCGTCATCTTGGAACTTCCTTTTCGATATCTTTTTCTGAGTGGTTTAAAAAATAAATTTTATATTTAATGTTATATAATTTTTGAAAAAATTCAAATCGTCTCCTTCATCACAATGTTTGATGTGTATTCTGTTAGTACTCACACTCTTGACTCCAACCTCCTCCAAGATATCTTTCATGTCATCTGCAGGAAAGATAATACGGGTAAGTTAGTGAGCTCATACATTCTGTAAAAACACTACACAAAGCAGAACTAGACTTTTTCTACCTTTGTCTTTTACATCGTCGTCTTCATCATCATCTTTAATGATCAGCCGACCATCTGAGGTCACTTTGAAGCCATGGTCGACCTTGCTGCTCTTTTTCAGCTGTGGATTAGTGGCTGCAAAAGCAACAACACGTCTTTTTAACTGCGCAGCTCTAACCTTTGACAAATCGCAGCACATCTATTAAAGGATGAATACCTAGCACTCTCTGGGAAACCTTGGAATCCAGGAAGTTGAGTGGCTCATCATCTTCTCCCTCTTTGAGCCAGGCCCGTCCTTTCTGTGGTTTGCCAGCTTTCTTCTGAGCTTTCCCAGGCTTTCCTTCATCCTCTGACAAATCACTGTCTGATTCTGCAAGGATGTCCTCGATACTTCAAAAAGGAGAAAACAAAATTTTCAGGGAGGAAACATAAATCTATAAGGTCAGACAGAGCGTTGTGTCAGGAACAGATTCTTACCTTTCACTCTTAGCTTTAGGCTTCTCTTCTTCGCTCTCGGAGTCTTCCTGCTGCTCTGATGCCTGCTTCCGTCTCTTGGTGCGGGCCTCGTTTTTGCGGATATTTAGAAGAACCTTGTGGTGTTCTTCAGGCAGCATGCTCTTCACTAGCTCAAAACTAGAACACAACAGATAACTGGTCATGTTCTCAAAGGACACAGACTGTAACATACATACGTTAGAGTCATCTCAAACAGTTTGAGGGGAATCGGCTGATTTATTTTAATTTCATGAAAAAAAGACATTCATCTGCTGTGACTTTACAGGAAGGGAATTAAACTGTTTCAATAAGACTTCTGATTGGTTGATCAGATGTTTATACATGCAAAGTATTACTCATCATAGTGATGTAGGGATGATGCTCACACCACTTACCCAAACTTCCTGATGAACTTAGTGAAGATAGTTTTTAGTTTTGTTCTAAAGTGTCTTCTTACATCATCCTTGATGTTGCCGATGCCCTTCATCTGAAAAGCACAAGGAGAGTCAGCTATATAGGAGCAGAAATGTGTTCAGTAACAGATTACTTGTATGCAAAATGTTCCACACATACCATAACAGCAACATGTGTCGCCAGCTTCTTTGGGTCCATGATGAAGATAATGACTTTTATAAAACCTAAGGCAGCTTTCACAACCTCTCTGGTACGAGACGAAAGCAGCAGACAGACGTTGTGCAACAGCTGCTCCATGGTGGTCACCTCGATGGAGTCTGAAAGATAATAATACTGTGATTGAAACCACTTCACAAATACCTGAATTTAAATTCCCACAGGGAAGCAGACAGACATACCTTTATACTCAAATACAAGTCGGGTCAGCGCCAACACCGTGCAGGTGATCATGGTGACGGAGCCGGTGAGTCCCACATACACCAACAACAAAAACTGCTCTATGGCATCTGGAGCAGAAACAGATATTCAGCATTGGGGTCATCTTTTTCGACCACATGCACACATCAGACGTGCGTTACCTTTTGCGTTTCCACAAAAGCGGACAAAGGTTTTTCCTATTTCCACCAGCAGATTGTAGGCGGCCTTACGCGCTGCTACAGACACCTCCTTGGTGCATATAATCACCTGAAAGAGAGAACGTCTTGGTGAAAATGCTGCACAGCTGAACTTTGTGTTTGTCTGTCTTCCAGCTGTTAAGTGTGTGGGTACCTCTGGCAACAGTGTAACAATAAAGTCTCTGTGTTCTTCATTGAGCCCTCTTATGATGTGCAACAAACACTTGAGTCTTGGCTGAGAAAAAGAAACAAAACATACACAGTAAGACAAAAAAAAAAAAAAAAAAAAATCAGCATTGTGCAATGAAATCTCATGTTTGGTTTATGCATTTCTCACCCTCTTTGCAGGTGAAGATGCATTCTTCAGAGTCTCGAGCAGGACGAGTTTAAGCGTTTCCAAATTGTCCAAAACAAATGATTTGCACTCGTCTCTCTCCCCTCCACACATCTCCTCCAGGACACGGTACGCCTTCTTCTGCATGCCTGGCTCCTTGGTCTGAAAACAGCACCGAAACATAAGTTTAGAAGAAATGTACTACATGACTTAATTAGCACAACCAGTACATTTCTTACCTCCAGATAAGGCCTGATCAGACCAAAGGTTTTAGTCATCGTGTCCTCATCTACAAAGGCGGCCATGGCAACCACAAGGTCCATCATTGCCAGCCTGAACCAGACAAAAGCAGACGCATAAGTGAACTGATATTTATTATAGTATAAATATGAGAATTAAATGCATTTATAAATTCATGTTCATGTCCTACCGTGTGAACTCTGTGGTGTCTGTGCTGCTCAGTCTGTCTGTGGCTTTTTGCAGGAAAGTGCAGATCATCTGATGAGATTTGCTTTGATTAGTGATGCATCAGTACAAGAAGTAGAACCCATGACAGGTCGGAGTCTTTCAAACACGTTCAAAAACAACTGACCTGGGTTTCAGTGACAGTAAGGTAGACTTTAATGGTTTCCAGTATCGCCATCCTGTACACACCAGATTCTCCAGCCGCAGGCTGCTGGCTGTACACGTTGAAAAGGATGGGCAGGAAGTTCTTAGAGAAACGTCCCAATTCTGCCTTTTCCTCTTCTGCAGGCAAAGCAGAAACAATTGGTATAAGTTGCTACATTCACATCCTAACACAGCCTTTTTGAACACAGCCATCCTTGTACCTGTGGAGCTCTTGTTGATAATGATACGTAAAGCCTGGCACACAGTCAGTCTCAGGTCCGGCCGTTCATTTATGACCATGCCAAGTGTACGGGCAACGCCTTTAAAGGATGTCAGCAGGTCCACAGGAGATGTACAGAATCCAGGAAGCATCGTCCAAATCTGAGAAGAACACAGTACGTTTATTTTAATAACTGATTGCATTGCATACTTAAACGGTTTAACAAATCAAAACTATTTATCCACCTGAAGCTGTAAAGTCTGGTAGACTTTGGCCTCCAGTTTCTGTCCTGCTTGCTCAAACTCTTCAGCTACAACCAAGAAAAGCACGTCAGAGAAATAAAACTTATCATCCATCATCTAATGTAGAGAAACACCACACAATTAAATTACCCCTCTGCCTGAGCGTAGACGCCAAAGGGAGGAAATAAGACATAAAAAAGCTGAGGGAAGTGTTCTTCACATGATCTCGTATGACAGGGATCAGCCAGCTTCGTGGGAACTCCAAGTCATCCCTGATAAAAAACACACACACACCCCAGAGTCAGTTATAATACAACAATGATAACAATGTTTTACACACACACCTGTACGTAAACTTACTCAGAGCCAGTGATGTTCAGTGGCACAGCACCCAGGACAACTTCAGGCCCCATGTTTTCTACAGCTCCTCCGACAGCCAGGTCCAACTCACCAGTAAAAGGGAAGTGAGGCGTAGTGCGGAGGTCTGCCAGAGACTGCAGAGACTGTACAGGATACAAGACCAAAAACTGAGCATACTGAGATTACCGCCACAGCAATCTAGTGTTTTTAATGTTTGTATACCTTTGTCATAACAGGATGAGCTTGTTTTCCTGCAACTCTGTAGAAGCAACCTAGGATCTGTAGCACAAATGGCCACGAGGCATGGAAGCGATAGGACAACCCTTCTTCTACGATACTGGAACACAAAGTTTTCACGATCAATTTTGCATCTTTCCAAATAAGTGAGAGGACTGAGACTAGATTATGGAGGCATACCGGAACATTTTGCACACATAAGAGGGATTTCCCACTGATGCTGTGGCACTGATCTGGCCAATCTCTTCCATTTGAGGGGCAACACATTCAGTCAGCAAGGTCTAAAAAAAAAAAAAGTAAATCATAGTAAATCTTTAAATGCCACACACAGACACAGTTCTGTCTGTAGGGCATCTTTACATTTACAATTCAGCATCATTGTGGGTGTCCTAAAGCAAATGTTTTTACCTTTAGTGTGTTGGCTGCGGTAGAAACCACCTGTGTGTGAGGTGACAACAGGCAGGACATGGCGGCAGAGAAGAGACGAGGAAGGTGACCCAAACTCAGGGAACTCTGCAAACTATATACAGACACACAGATCGCAATCCAATTAGAAAACATGTAATTACACAGTTGCATAACCATAATATGCTGCTGTTCTCACTCTTCACCTTGCCAGATGAACATGCGCTTTCTCCATGACAGTGAGCCAGGCCAGCATAGGCTGCAAGTCATTCTCACTAGGCAAGTAGTCATACAGGGCCTGGGGATTACAAAAAGGACAACTGTTTACGCAACACATTATGCACTACAGCTATAGTTGATTTGCATTCTTTGTATTTTCTCACCGTGATTATCTGTGCATTTAGTTCTGGTGAAAGGGATGAAGCATTTGGTTTTCCACTGAACAGCCTATGAAACGCCTGCATGGCGCTTGCTGTCACCAACTACAGTCAGAAACACAGAAAGGCAAATTAGAAAAAAATTCTACCCGAGTGTCCTTAAAGATGGACAAAGGTCATCTGGCTGCGTCACTGAATGCTTCTGTGTTCTCACCACATGGCTGAGTGTCATCACCCGCAGCAGACTCTCACAACAGGACTTGACAGCTCCCAGAGGAAACGTCCCCATCAACTCCTTTAGCAAACCCAGGATATGAAGTGTGGTCGTGTCCTCTTTACTGCCTGCAGGGGAGGGAGTGGACTTAAACTACAACTTTCTGGGCAAGTATAAAAACTATTTAATCACAACTGCAGTAAGAACAGGTTAGGAACATTTGCATTAGTAAAGTGTTGCACGTGTTGTTTTACCTCCTGCCTGCTCCATTTCTTTGATGCAGAACTTGGCAGTGGTCACTGCCGCGGGGTGATGGGTTGGAGCATTGTCTGTGAACAGGAAGTCACTGCCTCTAAGAATGGCGCAAACACCATGCTGTGCTGCTTTACGGACCTGAGAGGAAAATTGTACAAAGTTTTGTTATAGGTTAATAGAATCTGTAAGTTTATCATGTTAAATTAAACAACAGATGCCTCCAAAGCTGTTCACAGCAGGCCGGTAACTGACCTTCGGCTTGCTGTGCACTGTGAAGCTGAGCACTCCATGGTAAGCCTGAAGGGTGGAGGGATACGTCCAGACAGACGCGTCCTGCTTCCTCAACAAAGTAGCCAGACACGACAGGATCTACAGATCAATGTACAACAACAATGGAGAAAATTAATCTGCTGTGTTTTTCATTGATAAACCATTACAATTTATAAAGGAGAGCGAACTCTACTGACCCATCTAAGAGCTGGCGCAGTGTCAGACATGGCCTGTTTAGACATGACATCCATCAGGGCCTTTGTGGTGTCTGAGAACTTAGATATAAGCACTGGAGCAGGAATCCTGAGAAGCAAATATTTATAGTGATATCTATGACCTCTGACATGAACAATAGTTTTGTTTTGGAGAAATAACGGTCATTAGGTTCTACCGTTTCATGACGAGGTTGAGCAGGTACGCCACCGCAGCCAGCGACTCTGCTGAGTCTACAACTTCCAGGGTTGTCATCTTTAGAAACACAGACAAGCGAAATCTTACAACACAACACACAAGGCAATCAACAAAGTATTTGTACACATATTTAAGAAGGCTGCACTCACCAAAGCAGCAAAGTACTCAGTTTCTGTCTCCTTTCCTCCTTGACTACGAATCACCTCGGTAACAGCCGCTAACACGGCACAGATCTGTGAAACACATCAGGTGACAATGATACAGCTGCAGGAATGCTCAGGATCAACATTCATTTGTTTCATCAACTCTAACATAATACATGATACAAACTAATACAAAAACAGAAAATTCACAACACCACAGTAGAAAGGCTGGAAACATAATGTTTATTTTTTTATTTTTATTTTTACCTCTTTGTGAGCAGCTGAATTGGATTCCCACAAGCGCTGCACCTTCCTGAAGGTCAAGTTGGAGCAATCTGAGAGGCCACTGAGGAAGGTGCCCGAGGTTCTTTCTGATATGGCCTCATCTGGGTCCTCTTCCATAAAGGCATCTCTACGGCCGCCTGTACCGAGCTCCAGCGGCCCTGCCTGCAGGTCATTGTGTAGCTTAAGGGCATCGACTGTTAGATCGCTTTTACCTGGTGGGAATAAAAATGATACACATTCATGCAGAGTGTATATTTTAGCATTTTAGACTGTGATCTAGGCATAAACAAATACACACATGATGGACATCACACAAGTTAACTACAGTGTTGTCCAACAATACTGAAGGCTTTTCTTGACTGTACGACTGTAAACACATACACTTACCCACACTGTTTATAATGAAGGTAGATCAACAACAATCAGCAACTAACAGCAAACATTGTTTTTTTATCTCTGCATGTAACCCTGATTAAGGTTTACATGTAATAGTAAATGTCTTGTTCACGTTTGGGGATATTATTAAAACGTAGGTACTGAACTTGTTCTGATACTAATACTAGACATCCATGTATAAAAGGACTGTTATTCCTAAACTGGTCACAACAGTCTTAAATTACTTGTCTTATTGATCATCAGCTGACGTGTATTTACTCACGTGAGTGCTAGCTATTAAGCGTGAAGGTTAATAGGTAACTACTTTGATTTAATACCCTCTGGATCACACGACTGCTAGAAAACACACTAATTTAGATTCTAGTAATTTAACACAAAAAGCTAAAGTGAGCAAAATAAGTCACTTCAGCTGCTGGGCAGTGAAAGGCCAGGAGGACGGTAGCTAGACATTCCACTGCCAATTTTACTAATATGATCTTTTAAACACTAAGTAACTTGGTGAGGTAGCCAACGCTAGCTAATATTAGCGCTAGCCAGAGACCCACGTGTTACTGAGGCTTACCGGTGGGTCGGCTGAAGAAGCGGCTTTTAGCAGCCTGGCGAAAACGACTCGTCTGCGGGTTCGAGTCGCTACTGTGTCCTTTCTTCCACCGTTTGAGTTTGGATCCAGTCCCGGACCGCAGCTTCCCTGATTTAACCATTTTCAGGGGTGAAAAATAATCTCGCTACCCCAAATTGCAGCTCCAGGAGACGCCGTCGCTCCGCGAGTGACGTCACAGGTTTCCTCACGTGGGCTTAATGGTGTTTTGACACTAGATGGCGCTGTGCAACTTTTGTAATTAAGTTCATAATCAGAATATCAGGTCTTTAAATGTCATGATTTATTAATAGATTACTGAAGTACAGTGATCATCATATTGTACATTAAACTCTCACAGCTTCCTCTTTTGAAGTGATGACATGAAAAACACACTCTTCTTACCTGTACCTTTTAGAAAGGTGCCTTCATTGCATTCCATACCTTCACAATTATACAGTTTCGCAAAACTTACTGAAATCCTAGTGTGCACACAGTTACACGACCAAACGACATGTATGAGGACTGATATTTACACTTTTTTCTTCAACTGATAAATATCATGTTCACACCCCCAGACGAACCATACTCGGTTCATACAATAAGCACAAACACAAATACACATGACAAGGGGAACCCATGTAAACAATAGATCTGTGAGTTAATGTCCCCACAGACAGACAGACAGGCAGACAGAGAACGCGATGGGATCGTAAGGATGTGCAACTCTATACTTAATCTAAAGTGTTTCAGTGCTTTTTTTACTTCGTTTGGGAAAAGGACAAAATACAAAAAGGAGCAATATAAAAGCAAAGTCTTATATAAAATTGTACACAAAATTCCACTGCAGACCCACAGCAACGCCCCTAGTCCGACTACTGCACTCCTCTCGGGCACGTCCTTCAGCTTCCCTTCTCGACACACTGTCTCGCTCCTTAGTTAGCGATGACTGAAGGATTTACGTTGACAATCACTTGAACCACAAAGTCTTTCTGGATCTTGGTGTCCTGCAGACGGGTCTTGTCAGTCAGCAGCTTCCCGGAAAAGAACCACCTCTGGCGGATCACCTCTATCTCCTCCTGTTCCTCCAGCTGTTTCTTCAACTCAGCGATGGAGTCGGCCATGCTGGCGGTCAGACGCACGTCCTTCCCTGGAAATAAATCACAAGCTGACTCAGATCTCTGAGGTTGTGCGTTTAAAGCGCCATGCATATTCACAGGTGCGTTAGAGGTCGTGCCGGATGCTCACCTGACGACAGTCGCACCCGCAGCTGGAACTCCTGTCTGCATGGAGGCGGTTCTGCCGGTTTTTGCGTGGATTCGGGCGCCCTGCTGTCGCTGGACGTTTCTGAGATGAGGTTGACGGGTGGCGCCAAAGTGTAGGCCGGAAGCTGGTAGCGGTTCCCCAGCTCGTCGTAACTCTCCGTGAGGGAGCCTGCGGAGGGGGAGGCGACCTCCATAAGCAGCCAATCTGCAGCCGTTCTTATCAGATCATGATATTCACCATTCATTACGACTAAAAGTGACGCGCAGAGGTTATTTCCACCAGCGGCCACGCAGCACTGACACTGTTACATAACTATCCCAGCTGTAATCTCTAAACAACTGGCGCGTGGGATTCCGCAAACTGTCCTCTGACATGTTGAGAATTATTACAGGGAGTTATGCATTCGTGCTGCGCGGCCGCATACCGTGGGGCAAGGTGATGCAGGCTCCGTCCACTATGGCCTGCGCCAGCTCCAGGTCGTTGCACTCCGCAGCCAGAGCCGCCGCTCTCAGCGCATCCCAGATCTCCTTCCGCCCATCGAAGGCCGGGGCCGTGTCCCAGAACTCGTCCCGCTTGCTCCGCAGCTGGCCCTCCGTCATCGGGTACTCGCTCTTCCATTTGGGACGCTCTTTCTTGAGGGGCTCATTGCGTCCTGAGAAAAGACAATAATAATAATCATGTAATAAAGACTTTGGTATTTTTACGCAGACTCGGACTAAACATTACAATCAACAAAACAAACACTTCTTAAAATGAATTTCAAGAGATGCTACAATTAAAGTGTCACAGTCCGTTGTGCAATTATATCATTTTACACACACACACACCAAACATTCACTGCACTCGTGCACTAATAAAAGTCAATTTGATTCACGGGGAGGAAAATCACAGTGATTATTTATAGTGCTGTGGATTACTGCAGCGGCGAGAAACACAGACATGTGCTCTTAGATACGCTCACACAAACAAGCACACACTCGCGGATTATAGGCAGTAATCAGTTTCCACATAACAGGATTTATCGGGCCCATCCCAGAAGGCATCGGCCGAAGAGATGAGCGCTCTCTGGACAGTGGTGCGCAGCACAAACACAAACCACAAGCCCCACGGTTAGGCTAAGATACCCACAATATTAGCCTCAGGGGTTTCAGCCATAAAAAACTGGATGTGACTTTGATTTTGTCATTTCAAACTCTCTGATGTGCAGATGTTTTACGGTTGAGGTGACAGATGAGCGCAAGGAAGCGAAGAGGAAGCAGATCTCAAACATATTTAGGGACACCACAAAGTCAAGATCTTTAAATCAAAAGAAAGAATATGAGCCACAGCACCAACCAGGCTGCACAAAACACATGACCCGGCGTGTTTTCTGCTTTACAGTGGAGATTTCCATGATGTGAAGCATCTGTCATCCACCTTGTTGCTGTACTAAGTCAGTGGGCATCACTGGCGAGGACCGCAAAGCCTGTAGACCTAGAATCCAAGCTCAGTCACTCCATCGTTTGGACAATGTCAAGTCCACAGACTGAAACTTCCCAATTAAAGGAATTGAATCAATACGTGTCATGTAAATAGATAGAGATAAGTTATAGCCACAGACTAAATGAAAGCAAAAAACACGAGCTTGTCTTTCAGCCCATACTTACTCTTGAGCAGGATCTTGAGGGGACTGTTCGGGGCGTGATAGTAGCTGTACTCTCTGGAGTTGGGCACTCCCATTCTGTGGCCGGTGCGTGATGCCAATCAAACTATCGCACATCAAAAGGTCCACGAGGATGAGCCGCCGAGTCCGAGAGGGGGGAGAGGACCGCGCAGATCCTGCTCCGTCCCGACGCGCCCCACGAGTGGCGAGACGAGCGCTCCGATAGCGACAAGACACGTCCCCGCTCGTCAAGAAGCCACGGCAGCGCCTCCAATCACCAACCAACGCCAGCGACCCAAAATACCACACGATCGCTTCATGGAAGCAGGTTGTAGCGGGCAGAAGGAGCCGAGTGTCCTTCGCTCACAACAGGCTTAATCCTATCATCTCTATTTAGAGACAGGATAGAAATACCCAAGGCTGCACGATAAACCTATTAGCAGACAATAAACCCTTATCAGACTATGATGGAGAGAGAGGCTACTGCACACGTGTGAACTCCCTGCACCCCGGCATTTTTTTAACAAGTCATTTGAAGAGGATTTCCCACAAAAGTGTACAGGCCTCGTGTGTGTGGGGGTGTTTTCCACCAACTAGGTCAGATCTAAATATGCAAACTGTGCGCAGGTCCTCGCTGCCGCCGCCTCATGCATAATGCGCGAGGAGTCAGCGGAGGGCAGCGCAGCTTTTAGCGAGCACTGGATAGAACAGTGTGTACTGTACGCGGAGCGCGGCTCCATTAGTGCAGGTCCTCGGCACAGATTAGACACACGACGGAGCCGTGACGTCTGGAGACGTCACCCTCGCTTTTATTATAAATGTGGAGAGTGGCTGCAGCTTTCTGTAAATCTAATCTCACGCTCCTCCCTGTCTGCTTTGAGGACTTGAAGCATTTCCTGTGAGTTCGTGAAGGAATGATGGGGTTCAGCGTGTTCCCGACTCTCACCTCCGCGCTTTTTGCTCCTCGTCGAGCTTCGGGCACTCCCTGGTCCATCGGCCCTGCTCCTCCCCACGCAGCCTCCCATCACGGTCCCTACATTTCACACCAGGGCGGGAGGAACAGAGCGACCTAAATGCATATTCGCCCGTAGAGGGTGAGCACAAAAGCAACGTTCGTGACACTGGCTGTCGTGCGTGAACGGCATCATCGGTGAATAATGACAGCTCAGCACTCCGTGTTCTTGTGAGGTCAGACAAGTTGCGCTGTTTACGTCACGTGTACCGCCAGCTGACGGGGACACGCGCCTGAACCTCACGCCACCATTGCTGGGATTTTCAATCCGCCTGTGTATGAAGTATTATGGTGTGTGTTGTATAAAAATAACGTTGTCTGGAAACATAAGGTACATTTTAATGATAATATAGCTCGTCAGGCAGCTCAGCGTGTATCCGCCTATAAGAACAGGTGAGCGGGTTTGCCTACCGGTAATCCAGTCTGCTAAATTATGCATTCGTCTGCAATTTGCCTGCCACATCCGAACTTGTTCCCGGAGAAGTTATCGCTGAAATCTTGATGCGAAGGTGGGCTGCAGCTGCGAGCCGGCAGACGGACGGACGAACCGGGGCTGCTGGTTCCGGGGACCGGTTCGGCCCTGCAGAACCTCCAGGGAATCTCAGCAGCTTCCGAATAATCTGCAGTCAATATCCGTATCCCAGCCGAACCATGGTGAATGGAGCTCACCCGCACAATCCGTTTGCGCTGACGTGATTAAAGCCTCATCAGGTTACGCGCATGCGCAAAATACATCGGTTTTTTTCTACCCTGCGTTAAAAGCAGAAACGGAGAAATCCCTCTTTCTGAATAATAGTCTACCGCCAAAAATCTGTTAAATATTAGACATATGTTGTATGATTTAATTATCTACTGAAATATAATTGTTCTTGAATGTAATGTAACTGTGTTATATCATCTAATAGCATTAAAATAATTATATACACTTCAGTTTTGGCAGTGGTTTTGGCTTTGATTTAAAACATAAACAATGCAAAACAGGCTTTTGCATAAAATAAATACACAAGCACCAGCACATATAAATAATTGTAGGTGTCTGGTAGCTACAGCACACAGATTATGCTCATTCTAATTTACAGACATTCACCTTTAACAGTGCATAATTAATACTGCAGGTAGCAGTCCACCTGAATGTGAGATATTCATGTGAGGCAAGCAGTTTCACCTGTTATTATCATCATTTATTCAAAGCCTCAAAGCACAATATCAGGTGGAAGCTTTTGATAGGTAAATGTTTTGTATGTGTATGTATAAATATATTCAGGATTTTAAATATTGATCAATATGTTAAGAATTAAAAAGGGATCTTTGGCTATATCATGTATTATTACTGCAAAGGCTGTTTTTTCCTGTAATAAAACTGAATATTCAAATAGACCTGAACATCAAATCTGGCATGGGCATGTATTACAAATAATCCCCTGTGTAAGCATCACTGTGACATAACACTAGTTTCCCTGCTCAGTCTATCCTAAAATCCTGGAGCAGACACAGCACAATGATGTATGATTCACGTGACTCTTAATAGGACAAAGTAGCAGAAAATGAGACACATCAAGTTTGAAAACAAAACATCACATGACTACAATTCCTTTACCAATATTAAAATTTTATTAATTAAACAGGTAAAAAAATACAGATGCTGTAAATATTATGGTGGCACTGCAGCAAAATCTAAATGATAATGTAGGACTGGAGTGTGAAATTGGGCTGCAGAGTTGGAGGAGTTCACATAAACCTTGGTTTACCAAAACATAGTCTTATTAAATATGTCTCATTTTAAATAAATTACTGTATGAACATAATGATAAAACACTGTGCTTAAAGTATAATAATTTAACTTAATTTAAGTACTTTAATGTAATGATATGTCAAGCAGGACACGTGACTTGTAAGATACTAACCCATAATTAGCAGTGTGCTCAGGTGAGGCCAGTTTCTGAGAAACAACAAACAACACACTGCTGAAAATGTGGACCAATGAGCCATGACAAACGTCACAGACCAACTTTTGAGGTATTGGAGGTTGAAGTGACTCTTCAGCTCGATGGAGTCACATTGCAAAGATCCTTTGGGTCGACCAGGTCAGACGACCCGAGTGGGACAGACACAGCAAAGGCTGCTGAATGTAGGCTACAGAACGGCCTACGGGTAGAGTCCGTCATACGGGTATTAGGTCCGTTTTAACTGGGAACGCATTCCACTTCAAACCATCTCCATGAGGGGTGTGTCCAGAGGGGAGGAGAACCCGCGTCACCCAGTGACTATAAACACAAGACAAAAGAAAAATGGGTGGCAACAAGAAAGCACTGATCATAGATAATGCATGGACAAACAGACACCTTTTCTTCTCCACGCCGAAAAAGACTTTCCAGTTATTCAGCTTGCCATAGTTGAAAGGGTTTTTATACACCTGGCAGATCAGTTAATAAAACAGAAAAAGTACAATTAAAGTCAAACAGACAGCAGTACACAGCAAAAGACTTTCAATTATGCACTCGTAGCTCAGCATCGTCTCCTCACAATCCACAACCTGAACCAATTTAACTTTAGATTAGATTATCCAACATTCTGACCTTTCCCCATTTTTCCATTCTCTTCATTTCTTTGCGGTTAATGTGCCTTTCTATGCTGGTCTCTCCTCTGGATATAAGAATCGCATGCCAAATTGTGAGTGCACCCAGAGCCACTCCCACTGTGCTGAAAAGACAAGACAAAGTGCATTTCAAATCAATAAAAATGATTATATAGTACAGTGTGTGTGTGTGTATATATATATATATATATATATATATATATATACAGAAAAGCTTTAATGTGAGATGTTCTCTTTACCTGGTAAGAACCCACATGTAGATGATGCTCTTATTAATCATCTTGTCCTTAAAGGTGTATGTTGGCGCAGGTGTTTGATAGTTGGTCTTACATAGAAAATGGACGGCAGTTATTTTAAAACTAAAGATGACAAACAGATAATAAAAACTCCATTTTGCTGAATGTGTATTTTTTATGTACCTGGCCATGAGGGAGTAGCCCTATAAGAACTCCCATCCCTGTTACTGGTACACCTGGCTTGTCCACATCCAAATGCTTAAAGCGCTAAAGGATCAGCCCAAATGCACAAAGACAAGAGTCGAAGAAAGAAAGAAGGGAGTGTCAGGAGTGACTAATGAGGCTCCACAGAGAACATGGAAAACAAGTATAAGACAAAAGCCAATAATTTGCCATAGAGGCCCTCGGGTGACAGCAGTCCCACAGACAGACAGAGATTCTTACCTCTAAAGCACTGTATGCGTCTAGGAACAGGTTTCTACCACTGATGCTACAGTAGACACAACCCAGGGTCATGAAGAGACAGAAGGAAAAGAAGTAACGGTGGTTAAAATGGCCCACGCAGTTATTTAACCAAGCTGAGGTGCTGACGTTAAGGACAACCACACGTGTTGCAGCTTAAAATCGGAGAGCAATAAACATTTAAAAAGAGTCTTATTCCAGAGGATACGACAATGATGGTCCATTTTCAGAATGCACCTGAAAATAAAAAGACAACCCATCAGCATACATTTGCATGTTATCTTATATTAGGATGAGGCTATAGTATGTTATGTAGTATTATAGCATTTGAAATGTCTCGCCGCTGAGAGCTCAAAGTTTACATAGGTATATTGACTCACCTATTACAGATACCACAGTGATGGGTTCTTGCTGGTTTGGGTATGATGCATTTTTTGCAGACAGACACAATTGGAGTGTCATTTTTTTCCTGAGAAAACAGATTTTGCACATTTTACAACAGGGCTGAACTAGGAAAGCTTCGCGGTTCTGCAGAAAAGCAGAAATGCTATCTTACTGTGGGCGGATACCCGGGGGAGGTCTTGGTGGCCTTATAGTAATGAAAAGCGATCATGATGAGGTTCCAGTGTCCATAACACACATGCCAAGCAATCCATGCAGGGGAGTATGTGTTGAGGATCAGAGGCAGTAGGACCACGTAGGCTATGACCAGTATGGAGCAGGTCAGTATCACCACCAGACAGACGAACACCTTAAAAGATGAAGGTGTTGTTGAACTAAAAACTGTCAGTCCCCCAGTTATTACTGCAATCAGCACAGATTAACACACACACACACTCACCAAGCCAAACCAGCGAGTGACATAATCCACTGCCCAAAACACGGGTTCAAAGACTGAGTCAAAGACCACGTCGGAGTCTGTGAGGGAGTTGAAGTAAAGCGACTGCAGCAGCAGCCTCATGTAAGCCCATGCGTCCTTAATCCACACAGGCACTCTGCTCCTTCCTCTCCTGGCACACAACTGTAGCCGCGCAGAGCGCAGCAGGTGGAGCACTGAGCCGGGGCAGCACCGCATTCTGCATCTGTAATATTCATGCACCTGCAATGACAGTACAAACATCATGAGCAAGGCGTTTACAAACAGGTTGGGGGCTGTCATTAAAATATGTTTAAACAGTAAAACAAATGTTAAGCACAAATCTCATTGGTTAAATCTGAACAATAATCCCACATGCGACGCTATTCACAGAAAGGCAGCACATTCTTACAAACTGCTGCTATAATCCAAGTGTTCGGCATCTTAATTTCTGCTCCAAATCCAGTGTCTCGTGTCAAACTTACCATGTGCTTAATTTGAGAAGCAGTCAACATGGATTTCCTGGGAGTTAGGTTGTTTATATAATTCGCCATTATAATCTGTACGAACTAACATTTCACGTATGTACAGCTACAATTCAAAGACACAAATGAAGAAGCCCGAGCTTCTACTAGTAAATAAAACAGTGATATAAGGGCGTGCTCAGCTGGGCTGGTCCATTTACGTAGGATCAAGTAAAAGTATACAGAACAATCCTGCTTCGCTGCATTCCGGACTGGGTGGATCCTAGGTGGATCCTGGGTGGAGGTGTTACTGTTAGCTGGCAGCTACCTGAGGTTCAGTCGGGCTCCGGCCGGAGGTGGAGCAGCAGCATTCAGCTCCCCTTCATTCAACAGCACGACGGGGCGTTTAGCTCTAGCGCCATGAAAGCTCCAACTATTTATATGCCCACAACACACAATGATGTAGCTGCCAGAACCCTAATGCCCCAAATCCCCTTTGTTTGGGTTGTCCTGCTCAAATACCCGATCCTCTATGCTGCAGCTCAGTTCCAGCTTCGCATTAGGGAATACTCACGGTTTTAAGGCGAGAAACTACAGGAGCATTCTTCCATTGACACTTAGACCGGAAATTGGGAAAAAACGGAATTGTCGCCACATGCTAGCGATGAAGAGCAGCCTGTGGTACCTCAACGCTACATGACAGTTTACAAGCTGATCCAAATCCGGAGTTAGTGCGCATGCGTCAGAAAGGCACCGAAAAACATCTGTGTTGTCGGAGTTTGAAGGGTTCCACCAAAAACGTAGCGTTAATTATGCGCGCTGTGTATATGATTTACTTCATAAATATGATGGAGACGTAAACTTCGTAAATTTTGGGGAGATTGAAGAGCTGGATGGATATTTTATGTCTCTCCGTATTTCACTAACAGAGTTTGACCAGCGGGGGGCAGCAGTGCCGCATTGTTGTCTGTGCGCCTATTGTGCCAAACTAAAGAAGAAGATGTTCGCTCGCCATGTGGCTGACGTGAACCACTGGTAAACACGGAGCTGTCTTTCCATCAATCTCAAGACGAGTAGCGTGTGCGGTGTTAGTCATCATGTCGTTTTGTTTTAACTTTAACGTTGCAGCACAAACATCGAACCCGGGTGACGTCGTTGGAAATGAATTGGAAAATGGAAAGAAACATATTTCTGCTAAACCCGTGAGTTCGGCTAGCTCTTAACAGTAGCTTACTTTACTTGTAGCTACTTAGTCATAAATACAATATTAACATTAGTAGGACAACAATGCAATTTGGGACACAAATAAAACAAGTAGCTAAGGTGTATAATTGTACCGATTAAATGAACTCTGAGTCGATACATGACTTCATTAGATTAGATACGACTTTATTATATTAATCCCACAATGGGGAAATTGAGTTATGTTTAAGTGTTTAATCACAATATTTAATGCATTGTAAAAGACGTTCCGGAAGGTATGCACTTTTAGTTAGAAATTAGCCAATGTGGTATTAATTAATCTTCTGGTGTGGACAATAACTGCAGACACACACACACACACACACACACACACACACACACACACACACACACACACACACACATTCTCTCTCTCTCTTTCAAGTCATAAGCAGATTCTTGAATTGAGTAATTTCCAGCTAACAATGAAAATAGTTCTCTCAGGTGTGCATCCACAAGAGAGCGTAGGTTGACAATCTTTACGCCCATGCGCCTTTTTATATGTCAATAAAGAGTCATAGTGAAAACGTTTAAATCGACTGATGATTTGTTTTTGTTATGACTGAACTAACAACAGACATATTTATTTTATATATTTGCATTGACATGGCTAATTTTAAACAGTCCTTTTAACTTAATTTGTTTAGTTTCACGTTCTTCCATCTGCTTTGTTGACGTCAGAACATTGGTTTCATCAGCAGAGGTTACATTAGCCATTTTAACTGAAACCTGTGTTGAGTTATAAAATCCTTTTAAACATTTTTTTCTAATCCAGTTATTAAAGTAGGTGTTAAAGAATAATTATGAAATGTTAGACAGTAGGTAGTTATTGTTTGTGTGGCTCAAGCAATGTTGTCAACTTGATGCACACATTGTCTGTGTAGCTGTGTTTTTAAAGTAAGCCATCAGACACACCTGATTTCTAAATAATGCTTTGTATTTTCCAGACTGAAAACACAACGAAACCAGCAGAGCCAGTAAAGGAGGCCAAAAAACACCTTCCGCCATCGGACCCACAGTTCCTCCTTATGGATGCTGTGTTTGAAACGGTTACCATTGGAAGTCTTCCTCCTCTTCACTTCCTCAACGAGACAGTTTTTGAAAAGACGGCCTCGGAGAGAGAGGACGAGGAGAAAATTCTCTCCCGCACCGCAGAGCAGAAGTCTGATCTCATCTCTGGTGTTTACGAGGGAGGGCTGAAGGTGTGGGAGTGTACTTATGACCTTCTGGAACTGATTGAGAAACACGGAGAGACGTTCAGAGGGAAGGCAGTTTTAGATTTGGGCTGTGGTGCAGGACTGCTGGGGATACTGGCACTGAAGAGGGGAGCCAGACAGGTCCATTTCCAAGATTATAACAGTACTGTTATTGAACAGCTCACTGTGCCAAATGTAATACTAAACTGCCAAGAGGACGATGAAGTAGCTGGTAGAGATGACAAAGAAGGCAGGGGAGGGGGGAAAACACAGGAGGAAGGTGGTTGTGATAAGACGCTGATAGAGAAAAAGGAGGTAAAGGATAGCGACCCGCCTTGTAAAAAACGAGCCACAGACCTATCCCATCACCCACTGGTAGCCAAGTGTTCCTTTTTCTCTGGTGACTGGAGTACGTTTCTTGCTTTGCTCTTGAAGACTGTTTCACCTCCCAAGTATGATATTATATTAACCTCAGAGACAATCTACAACACTGCGTACTACGCTGTGCTACATGACACACTCCACGAACTGCTGGCACCAGGCGGACTCGTCTACCTCGCCACCAAATCTCATTATTTTGGAGTGGGTGGTGGACTGCACCTGTTTGAGACTTTTGTGGAGCAGAGGGGGGTTTTCTCTGTGGATCACCTGTGGGATGGCGAAGAAGGACTTCAGAGGCATGTTGTAGCCATGCGCTTTAAAACTGCAAGTAGCTCTTGATCAAGTAGAGAGAAATGACTCTGTCGTCTGAGCTACTAATTAGAGCAAGTGTGAATAAATGTTTGTTTTTTGAATCAAGCTTGTATATTTACTGTTTTGTACAAAGCTTGAGAAGCTATAATACATGAGAGCGGCTGTGGTAAAACAAAGAAAAGCTGTAATAAAAATGCTGTCTCATCTTCATTTGCCCTTTAGCTATCTACACCTACCTTCACTTCCTATATAGAAATTTGAATATGTCTGCCAGTAACTCAAGTGCAGTTGAAAGGGGCTGTTATAGGTCTTTAGATGCATGGGGAGGAAAGAAAGGAAATGGGCTCAGTGACCTTTGCGAGTGATTTTCCCCAGTGTTCAAACAGCAGCATGAAAGCCCGGCTTGTTTCTGAAGTCCAGCACAAAATGTCAATTGCAACTTATCCCACCAGACCAAGGATGTAGTTTGAAAGTGGATTCTAGAGTCGCTGCACATCAATAGTGTAACTCTGTGGGGGTCTCTGTAGCTTTCCATCTTGTAATGGCTCCTCTTGATTCTGCGAATTTGTACCAGCACTTACATTCAGTGAGCAATCTGGGTGTTGCACAACAAAAAGGTCATGGCACATTGTTATGAGTGTACATGTTGGAAATATGTACACGCATGTGTTACACGTACAGGAAGAGAACGATGTGTTGTTTTTTCCAACATCGTGTGGAAACCCCTTTTTGTCCAGATCAAGGAAATCCATCACAATAATTTACCAGGGCTTTTTCTGAGGAAGTAGGCACCAGGTCCCAACTAGTTTAGTGTATTTGAATCGATTGGTTCAGGAGGATGAGGAAACAAGAGGGGTTTTCTACAGGCTGACTGAACAAAGAAACGGTTTAGTGGAAACTGAGCTCATTTTATAACTGTGGTCTTACCCTGCTGACCCAGTCCTGTCACGTTTGCCTGACTGACAATTAGTACCACATTCCTGTCATGTGCGAATGTCACCTGATAGAAAAGAAAAGTTATTTAAAGAATTGTGCTATCTAATGCAGCTCAGCCAGTTCTCACCTGAATTAATGAGTGCACGGCGGCTACGCAAACATACACATGAATAAAGCTCATCCCAAACATCTCCGTGACGCAAGTCACGGACAAATAATATTTAGCAAAGATAAAAGCTGTTTTCTAGGAAACAGCGTCGCCGGTTCAAACATGACTGTGCATTTTTACATCCACAGTGTGAGGGCAGAATGTGTGGTAGATATGTAAATACATCGTAATGTTAAGATATTAGAATGCCGCATGCATTCAAGCGGCAAACACAGTTTCTGTTTGCATATGTCTAGTTGGCGAACCTCCACTGTATCCGCTTTGTCATCGACTCTCATCTCGACAGCTGTTCGTGACCTGTGGGGGAATTCCTGGTTCCTCCAGTAGACGCAGCCTTTCCCCTGATTACTTTATGGGAACAGGGGGCAGGGCCAGTCAGATGGTTTTCCTCAGAAACTCTTGTGTGTTGATTCACTGTGAGGGGGCGTGTTGTTCACTCCCACTGTTTCCTTCTTACTGGGAAGTGACTGTCAGGCTTACCGTACGGAGGGAGTGTATGAAAAACAGATAGAGAGGAGGGAGGGAAGCTGATGGGTGATGTGAAAGGTGCTGGTATTTAAGGTTCTGTGCTCTGAATGTCAGACAGTGAGCTCAATCCTTCCTTGGGAAGAAAATAACGCGGACATGGGAGAGCGCTCGGAACACGCAGGTGAACCGGAGGGAGGGACGGCTTTACCCTGTGCCCATTCAGTTTGGAAAACCCTGCTGCTGATTGAATGGAAAGGGATTTTCCTAACGGGACTGCTGAAGTGTGTTTAAAGCTTGACTCTTCGAGAGGACAGCACTGGAATGGGGAGATGTCTCAGATATAGCCAAGATCTAAAGGCAGATCTTCAGTGAATACAGTAAGTATGTAGGTAGACAATTTGCTAAAGTGACAAATTGTGATTGGGTTAAAAGAGAAAAATGAAGGCATTCGAAAGTATATGTGTTTCGTAAATACAAACTAGTTCCACCATGTTTGAATATAGTTCTAGTAAACAGTAACTTCCAACCTATCTGAGCTCCAGCAGACTAATGGTGTCATACTGTGTTAATCGTTGCCATGTTTGAATAGGGACAGTTTAATAAAGTGAGGATTTAAGACTAGGCTAATGCCCAAACGGGGGATTTCTTGTCTAGCAACAGGCTGTAGAACCGGTTGTTTCCCTCTCCAACTGCCGGGAAGAGTTTCCTGAACGCATTCAGGTGTGGCTTTCCTCAGAAAGTTCAATGTGCTGTCCTGCACTTATCCCAGAAGAATGTTCAGCCAAACTGAAAGAAAAACCGTGACTGAGACAGTACCGAGAACTTATCTAATTATAACGTCACAGTCAGTATTGAATCCAGGCCTCCAGGTTATGTGGCTGGGATTTTTCGGTGTAGAAGAGGGAGAATCCTGTAATACACCGAGGTTAGTTAATGTGAAACCTATTTTGGAGGGGTATGTCGGTAATCACAATGTCCCAACGTTCTTTTCCTGGGAGTGTTCAGCTATAACTGATGAGTCATTTCATGCCTTGACCAAGCAGCTATCACCATGATCCGATTCACCGCCTCAGCCCAGTGGACACATCATTTTAGTGGTTGCGAAGCATTTCCAGTAATACTGGAAGATGACTGGATACCTCGCATGACCCGAATCTCACCCAAGGCTCCGTCGAAACCACTGGATCCATTAAATCCTAACTGCACTTCAGCGAGTTGTTTTCCCTTTGGGTCAGTTTGAGTCAATTAAAATACTTCAGCCTGTTACCAAGAACCATACAGTATATTATATAGTACTATAGAACGAAAAGCCTTCTGTAACTGCCTGTTGCTCAATCTTCCAGTGAAAGAAGTAGAGCTGATGTTATCTCGTCATCACACTCCTTGTTTGAGAAATACAGACAGCCATGTGGCTCAACCTAAATATGCTACTCAACATGTTACACATTGAACAATGTTTTGTTTTTAATCATTATATTCTTATGGAAAACACTGGTTAGAAAACGCCAGTGTTGTGCTCTAATAGTGCTCTACTATGAGAACTGAATTCCATAGATGGTGGCATCTTCAGGTGTCATCTATGGGCTCAGTTCTTTTGGCATGGTACTGGTTTGCCAGCTGTACTGCCCAACATCAAAAAAGAAGAAACCACGACTACGAGAAGCCATAAATGTGTGTGTCATTTGTTATTTTGTTTGTACGTACTAATGTGTTGCTGCTGTTCTTCAAATGAGTAAAATTGGTCATTTGAAAGTGTATGTGACATCAAATCAAGTTTCTAAATTGCTGATCAAAGGTTTTCAGAATTTAAGTAAACCACTGTATATTCTTATTAAAGTAAAAAAACGAGATTATTTTCCTGTGATTTGTTTTTTCCTTTTTATTTAGTTCACAAGAAAAGTATAAGAAATACAAGCCCGACCGTGTCATATATTTCAATACTTTGTTTCAGTTTTAGTTTGATAGATTGATCTGTACACTATTCAATCAAGTTAATTTTATTTATATCATCATTTGAATTTATATCTGCAGCTATAATTTTTGAAGTATGAAATTAAAGATGCATATTGGTTTATAGGCTTTTAGAAAAGAAGAGGTAAAATTAGTGATAATTACGTAACGCTTACATGCAGATGAGTTTGAGTTCCTTGTATTAAAAATAATTCAGTTATACTTAAAATTGTACGAAAGACGCTTTTTACAGCTTATGCTACTTCTAAGACTAGCAGAAAACATTTAAGTAAAATCACAGTAGTTGTATTCTGGACACCCTTTATCAGAGCTTAGACTCTGCATTATGTGGGTATAGTTACTAATGTACAACTTTATGTGAAGCAGTTTTATGAAAGCTTAGGCTGTAGCATGTGAGAAAATCAAGAAATGAAGAGGAAATAAAAAAAATGGCTGACACCATCCTGTCTGACAGGCGGGTTTGGGCTTGCATTTATTTGCATAAAAGCTGTGACACAGACATAATTATCTTTTATGAGGGAAGTATTAAAATAAACAATTCTTCAGTCAAATTGTGACTCACTTGTTTATTTTCATTGAATGGTTTTAATGGACAAACAGCAGGGATTCACTAAAACATCTCTTACAAAGATAACAGTGCCCTTGCTAAAATAAAAATAAATTAAAGTAAATTCATGATCATATGCTCAGACTGGCCGCCACATGTCCTACACATATTCTAGAGTTTAGTATTATTCAAATGTATTTAATATGTGAATACAGGATAATGCACAGTGATAGAATAAATCAGAGATCTTACACAGCCAAATGTAACAGATTAGGACTAAAAATTTGCAAAACTTTGGCAACTACTTTTTGTAGATCCTGGTATAAGGTTTTCTTACACAGGCTATACCTGCTTTAATGGAATACTTCCTTAAAACGAATATAATAACTAACCAATATTTGTAGACAGAAAAAAATACTAAACATTACTATAATACAAGACATTGTAGACAACTTTGTAATTTGTAGGGCCAGACTGCTACACTCAAACCCAAATAATAAGTCGAAAATGAGACTTTATATAACACAATAATTTAAGACATACATTTTATGAGGAACCAACGCAAATGCTAAATCCTATAAATTCCTTTCTACTGATCTGTTACTTCGGCTCGTCTTTGAAGACCCATTTGGTCCCTCTATTATCGATCTATCCATCATTTGCCCCGTGAAAAACTCTGCAGCCCCCCACCCTGAATCACAGCTTATTAATCTTTGATTGGCATTTTGTCGCCCAATCACCTTTACGTAAAAAATCAACACAAACCCAAATCTCACTTCCAAATGGTCCGCCGTGACCATCTGGCAGTGACGTCACGTCCTTCAGCCAACCAATGCGAGGTAGTGTTTTTTGCAGAGGACGCGCAACAGGCTGGGCTCCGGTTGAGAGTCGCGCTGGGAACAAACTTAAACCTGTTCACCGTCAGTTTTTACCAGTTGCGAAACTTTAATGGTTTAGTTTTGTCTCTTTTTTGGTGAACTGGTTACAGATAATAAAATATACTTGCAATTACTTTGATATCTAAAGGACAAGGTTTGTTCGCGACCGTGGCATGGGTGATGTACGGCCTACCAGTGGAGCTCCAGCCCATGGGCTGGTGCCGCTGTTTCCTCCCGGACTGCAGGCTATCTACGGGGAATGTCGGCGACTTTATCCCGAGCAGGCCAACCCGCTTCAAGTTACAGCCATTGTTAAGTACTGGTAGGTGCTCCCCTCCCTGGTAGCTTTTCTCATACATCTATTGGCCCTGGGTTTGGGGAACAACTTTGTTGCCAGCTAGAGCTAAACGCTTAGCTATCAGCTAGCTTAGCTGCCAAGCTAGCGATGCAGCCAGCTCCATCAAGGAGCGCAGTAGTAGCTAATTCCAAACTTCAGGGGGGGAATATTCACTGCTAAACTCGGGTAAATAAATATATCTCGTTATAAAGGTCTGGCACTTGTATTGTAGTTATTTTCTCCAACGTTGGGACACTAGTAACTATAAAGAACTACAATAGAATACAGTAAATAATACGATTACTGATTTTTTTCTTCAATTTTTGCTTGTCACAGGTTAGGAGGACCAGACCCATTAGACTACATCAGTATGTATAGAAATATGGGCTGCTCAGCCCAGGACATCCAGGAGCACTGGCACTATGTCAGCTTTGGACTGAGTGATCTGTATGGAGATAACAGAGTTCATGAGTAAGTACACGCCCTTGCAGCAGGGGGGTAACACATTGGTATTAGAGTTAACATCACATTATGCCTTTGTAATGATTCACCCTTTATCATTGAACATAGTGCTTTTGATTTTGTCAAGGTTTACAGGCCCAGATGGAGCCAGTGGGTTTGGCTTTGAACTCACCTTTAGACTCAAAAGAGAAGCGGGAGAGACAGCACCACCAACCTGGCCAGCTGAACTCATGCAGGGCTTGGCTCGCTATGTTTTCCAGTCAGGTAATATATATATATTATTATTATTATATTAATATAATATATTAAATCACCTGAAGGTCAAGGCAAGTGGTTTTTTTTTGCAGCAATGTTGAAGATTCAGGCAACAAAAACAATGTCTTTCAAGCAGTCTATTGTAAATGAGCCCTAAATCATCTTGGGTCAAAGTAACTGCTGGAATTAAGATAAAGGAGGGGGATGAAAACTTGGTTGCAGCTTTGCATCATTCAGGCAGACATTTCTATTTCACAGAGTCATAATGAGTGTTTTCTTTTTGTCACAGTTTAATAGACCAGTAAATGATTTCTCTGCATTGTTGTTTTTTCTGGTTTCCAAGCCGCCTTCACATGTGAATATGACAAATATGTTCTTTGTAAAGGTTGCTTGTAATATCGCTAATGCATGTAAGCATGCATGAATAAAGACATATTAGTGCACTTACACTAGTATGCATCATGTTCACATTCTCTGGCGATGGACATCAATATCTTTCCTGTTACTATTGTACTAGGATTGTTTTCAGGAAAGTTCAAACAACTGTGTTTTTGTTAAACATGAATGTGCTCTCTGTGTGCAAACGATAGAGGTCTATACTGTACTTCGGAGTTCATAAAATCCTTCGCTTGCATATATAATGTATACAACAAAGTGTGGTAAAGAAGGAAAGGGGTATTTAAAAGCCTTGGTATAATAGAAGAAGGCTTTCTCTTAGGCTCCCCTCTCCTCACCACCCAGTCCTTCTCTATTTTCCAGCTGGGGTCAATTTGCACTTGGGTGGGCTGGGCCCCCCGAGTTAAATGAATGCTGATTCCTGGCCCTTTTCCCTTTACTTTGCTCCTGCTGAAAATCTGTACTGGGTGGGTGTTGCCTCCCAAGCAGATAGATTCCTCAGATGGTAATGCACATTTTGTGTTGTTTCTTGTCTTTTAGCCACTTTTAGCTTTGGTTTCCCTCCCTTGTTCCTCCCCCTTTCCCTGTTACTGAAACATTTGCTGTCCTGTTTCCTCAGGGATTGTAAGACAGAATGTTTTGTCATACTAGTAAAACTGTCTGCTTTTGGTTTCTGTTCTACAGAAAACACATTTTGCAGCGGAGATCATATATCGTGGCACAATCCATTAGACAACAGCGAATCTCGTATCCAGCACATGTTGCTCACAGAGGACCCACAGATACAACCGATTCACACGCCTTTTGGTTCCGTAAGCTTTCTCCAGGTGAGTTCAAATATGTGGTTTTTGTACATAAAAGATTTTGGAAGAAATCTTCTGAAAGAAATGGGAAAAAAGGGCCATTTATCAATTTTAGTTTTTATTTATGTTTTTGATTGTACATGTCCTTCAAGTTAGTTTAACAAAGGGAAGTAATGTGGCTGTTGTCTCATCTATATTCGTTTTCCTTGAAGTCACATCATTAGAACAATTAAATACTAATGTACATTGTTATACAGATGACTAAAAACTTGTGTCTTCTTCCACAGCTTTTGAGATGTTAAACAACAATAGTCATAAAGTAAAAAGCAAGTCAATCACATCCTCTCATGTTGTTCATTGTCTCTTGTAGATTGTGGGCGTTTGTACAGAGGAGCTTCAGGCAGCCCAACAGTGGAATGGTCAAGGCATCTTGGAGCTGATGCGTGGAGTTAAAGTGTAAGAAGTGTGCAAAGATCAACAACCTATATGTGGTGTAACACATGGGGTATCTATATTGCATTAGGCTATTCTATTCTATTTCATTTAATTTATTTTAAAATATTTTGTCTATTTTACAGCTTAGGAATGTCCGTACATATAAATGTAACCTTTCTTAAATGTTGATGTGTTTTCACAATAACATTATATAACTATGTAGATTAGCTCAGCTGTTTAGTAAGTAGGTATTAATAAACAAAGCAGATGACATTACATTCCCTAAGAATCAAGCCCCTGAAAGGAGAAATGAAGAGCATAGTTACTTGTTCATTTATTAACGTTTTGTTTATCTCTGGGTTAATGATGGCATGGACTAATGTTGATGATTGTCCTGCACACAGAGCTGGAGGCCCCTGGCTAATCACAGACATGAGGAGAGGAGAGACCATTTTTGACATCGACCCACACCTACAAGTAAGACATTTTTAGGTTTGGGACACTTGGCATATAATGCAGCATATTGTATTTATTCACTGTTAGACAAGTCCATAAGCAAGTTCGCATTCTACAGCTGCTGACTAATCTGATGTAATCAAACTATTTTATAAGAGGATTGAATGATCCCAACAATGTAACACCATTAGCAGTTTATTAAGTACATGTATTTCAACCAAATCCAGTCTAATGCGACTGTTCTTTTATAAGTACTACTTTCACTGAGATTTACTTTCAACCTTTGCGTTAAAGGTTTAATGGTTTGTTCCTTTTATTCTACATCTAAGTAATAGCATCTTACATCCTGAACAACATCCCCTTCATGAAGGATTCATAAAGAGTTAACGGTAGCATTAATTGTAGCTAAAGACAGTGCCAGCTCAGTGTACAGAAATGCTCTCTGACAACATTTACCATCACTTTAAAGGTCTATAAATCTTTATGCAGATCTTATGCATTTCAGAAAATGTTGACCTTGTGTGAGTTTTTATATGAGCTAGTGTTAATGACTGCCTACATTTCTTGCTTATCCAAGCAGGAGAGAGTGGATCAGGGTATTGAGACAGAAGGCTCTAACCTGAGCGGGGTCAGTGCCAAGTGTGTGTGGGATGATCTGAGTCGACCGCCAGAGGATGAGGAGGACAGCAGATCCATCTGTATAGGATCACAGCCACGTAGGCTCTCAGACAAAGGTATGGCCTAAGTTCTAATTAGGACATAGCAGATCCCAGAATGCTTAAACACCCTTTACACAGGATGTCTGGTTTCTTGCTGTCAGTAGTGCATGATGGGATAATTCCATGCTGGTCTGTATTTGTCTGTTGAAAGATACTGAGCAGATCAGGGAAACCTTGAGAAAAGGGTTGGAATTTAACAGCAAGACAGCACTACCACCCATCAACAGCCAAAAGCAGAACCACGAGAGGCCTCAGTAAGTCGTCTTACTGCGCGCACACACACACACACACACACACACACACACACACACACACACACACACACACACACACACACACACTAAAGCGGGGGGTCAGCTCTGTACAAGGGTTGCACCAGGATAATTCCCTCTACTGTGTGCAGTGAGTCACAGCCCAACAGATATCTGAACTGTTTCCTAGCTACGAGCATAACATCAGGGTATGTCGCTATTCTTACATATTTCTTTCTGTGGAAGATGTTGGTTTTTGGCAGAGTTAATAGGAATGTGATAGGAGCAGAATAGTGAGCTGTGTGCATTCCTGTTTGTATACCAAGGCTGGTTGAGCCATTTCCCACTTCCTTACTTACATTTTCTCCCTTTTTTGTGCTTGCTTGCTAGGAGTCGGAAGGACAGTTTGGAGAGTGAGAGCTCAGCAGCCATTGTTCCTCATGAGTTGGTTCGAACGCGTCAGTTGGAGAGCGTCCATCTGAAATTCAACCAAGAGTCAGGCACACTACTGCCCCTCTGTCTGCGGTACTGTGTCATTCTGTTTCATGCACACAAGATATTTACTGCGAAACAAGAAAACACACATGGCGCCAGTTTCTCAGACTTTCATATATTAAACCAACCAGGATTTTCCGTCTGTATTGTTTGCTCTGATGCAAATTCAATCTGTCAGGGTTGGCCTGTATTTGCATGAACATAATTGTATCCTGACATAATTAAAATGACAGTGTAGCCTTTTCTCACAGTCACTCATAGCCCACAGGTATGATAAGGACTCCTCTTCTGTGTTTTTCTGACATGTTTTTTGTGAATAGGCTTAGAGGTTTTTACCTTAGGGAAGTCAGCAAAGGTTATTTAAGCTTATTGAAATAACAGTTACATCATTAGAGAGTTGCCCAACAACAAGAAGCAGCAGAAAAAAATAACAAAGATGATAAAATGAATTTAAAAGGTTTGAGTTTCACTGATCTAAGAAGGACTGACTACACTCAGAGACTAAGGTATTAAATTACACGCTATGATGCCACAATACAGTGTAATGTAAAGGCGAAACATTTTGCAGTGTTTTCCCATTTATGCTTGACTTGTGTCTTTTCCTCTAACTTAGTTTGTCTGGAATTTTCACACCTGTAACTGATAACTGTCCCCTTTACTTGGAACACATGATATTTTGGGAATATGACCACAGACGGTCAGACAGGAACTAAAATATCATTACAAAGCTGCTGTGGTGACTCTCTGCACGGACGAGCGTGAACCTGCTTACTGTCTATTTGAGGAAAGAACAAGGCCCGTTAGTACAGAGACACCTTTGTGTGAGAGAGATGTGCGGGGAGGTAACGGAGAGGAAACCCTTTAAGAGGCCCGATTGTGATTTCTGGCAAAGTGGCCGATTACGTCAAATGTTGCCTCTAAACTATGTGACTTTTAAGGCATGAGCCTTTCACACAATGCATTAGACTCACTTAAGACATGTCTGTCTTATTTAAATAGAATGAATGAAGGTGTTTAATCTTTCAATTGACACCTTTTGTCTTAACTAAATATAACTTTGATAATATTTACTATATGATTTTGATAAATTGCAAACCTTTCTGTAAGATGCAGAATGTAACAGTTGACTTTTTGAGTATTTGGATTGTTTGTTTGTTTAAGGTCGAAATATATTTACTATTTTACAGAGGCCGGTTGCTTCATGGGAGACACTTCACTTATAAAAGTATCCATGGGGATACAGCCATTACATTTGTATCCACAGGGGTTGAAGGCGCTTTTGCCACTGAGGAGCATCCATATGCAGCACACGGACCCTGGCTCCAGGTATCTCTCACAGGCTGACACACAAACCTACTGTTTATGTATTGTCACATCTTATTTGATTTTCTGCTCTGTATAGATACTGTTGACTGAGGAGTTTGTCGAACAAATGCTTGGGGATTTACAGGAACTCAACACGCGTGAGGAGGTAAATTTGAAAAAAGCCCCCGTGTTTTTGCTTTTATTTTCTCTTTTGTCTTCCTGAGCCGCTGCCTGCTTCATGTTGCCCATCATTTCCCTTTCTCTTTGTTCAGACCAAGTTACCAAAGGAGTACAGTTGGCCAGAGAAGAAGCTGAAGATCTCGGTCCTACCAGACTCTGTGTTTGACAATCCACTCCAGTGAGGCACTAGGAAACCACACCTGCAGCCATGCTTCCAAGTTGGACCATATTGTGGGGGACTGCAGTGCCTGTTTCACTCAAAGACTTCTGACTGTTACTGCATTCTCAGACTATCAGATTAACTTTTCTCCCAGGCTTGAAGGCTTTTGACAATGGCCTCAAACCATCCTGTCCAGATGGTTGCCCTGTTGGGTCAATCATTATAAGTGACTCACGAGCTGTAGACAGAACAGGATACATTACTAATGTAGTTATGCGCACATCCTTGAATTGCCGTCCCACATCCCTAGCAGTAACTTGGTCGAAGTTCTCAAAAACAGCTATTTATTCCAGTGACCTCAGAGGGCAGAAAAGTCACATACTGAACCAATTATCAGTGTTTTAATTAAGTTGATGTGTATAGTATTTACAAATGCTGGACATTTTAATGTTTGTGGTCATACCAAAGTTTTAACTGTTAACTGGCAGTCTGCTGCCAGTACTGTCTGTGTCTCCAATGTGTCATGAGTCTGTAATAATGCATTCACTGCCTGTTAGTCTGGGATCACCAAACAAGAAACAGAACTACTTTCTTAGGTATTTGGCAGATTCTACATAGACACAACTGTCCTTCCTGTTTGCCCTGAACATGATTCTTGTATTGAGTAACACTTTTACATTTGTCTTCTTTCAGTTTCCTCATGCTTGACAATGCATATTGGGGAACTGTGATCCCTAAAATCAGAAATGCCCACAACTAGGGATCAGCGTCATCTTTACAGTTGGACCAGCTTGAAGAAGAGTTGGAGTAAAATTCCTCTGTGCCTTGAGTTGAAATCACCACTTATTCTCTGGTGACGCCTAAAAGCTGCGTCTCTTTGAGCCGAGGCGGTGGTTTTCTGTTGCTGCCATTGCATTCCATGGTAACAAGCAAAACCGAGCGAAGACTACTTTTGTTACACCCTCGATCTTGATATTAAGTGAACTGACTGATTGTAATCCCAAGTGCATTAAAGTGTATAAGCAGAATTACAGAGGAAGCTTGAGAAATGTTTCGTGTACATACAGCAACGTATTTTAGCACATGTTGTATACTTTTATACGTTCCTGTTGATGCTGTGATTGTGTTTTCTGAAATAAATAATTTCATACAAGATTTTCTATAAATATATTGGCATTACTTTATCATAGTCACCAGCATGTTTGCCACTGGGACCTCACAACAATTAAATCCTGCCATGGAGGTAGTAACCATGAGAGCTCCACAGCTCATGTTTTTCTTGTGGACCTATGGGCGTTATTTAAACATTAACCCACCTCTAATCATTGATAGAGGTGTCTAATGATTACTTAGCACTCGTAACCCTGTATAGCCTTCGCAGAAGAAAAGCCTTCGCAGCCTGTTACCGAGTCTCTCCTCCCTCTTCCGGGCCACCGTGGGGCCCAGCGTGGCCCCCGCGTCAGGACGCACCGGCGTCCGCGTCCATGTCCGCTCTCTCCGGCAGAGTCTGCTGTGGCGGCGCTCTCGCCTCGCGCCGGTCGGCTCCTCCCCGTCTCTCGATCCACTCTGTGACTGGTCACGTCGACGGAGGGAGGGGGGGGGGAGCAGTCGGTGTGGAAACACTGAGCTCCCCTCCCGACGAGTCACAAGCTGCCTGCGCTAACCGTCCAGTGTTGGTCCAAGAGTTGACGGGAAGGCGAAACCAGCCCGATAACAGCTGGGAATTTTCTAAAAGCCCCCGGCGCGGATCGGTCGGTGGCGTCCGGAGGACGGGGATCGGAAGCGCACGAGCCCGGAGCCCGCCGCGGTCTGGACGCGGAGCGCCGCGACGCCGTAGGTGCGCCGGAGTCGACATGGACGAGAAATAGTTGGTAACGTAGACGTTTTATTCACAAACATCCGCTCAGTGCGCCTCGGAGCGGAGTCACACGGCCGCTGACGTTTTGTCAGACCCGCTCCTATTTTCAGTTTTATTTCGAGGCAAGTTTGTCGCCTTCAGACGCCGCGGCTCGCGTCGCTGCCGTCGCGGGGCGAACGCTCGTTGATCGCGTCGTCGCCGTTGCGCGTAGCGTGGATTGTCGTATTGCGGGACGCGCGGTAGAAGTTCCTCTGCGTGTCGGAGAAGTTAGTCCAACGTGTTTACGGAACGTCGCTCGTCTGCGACTGCGTTCGCGTCAGACACCCTTCATCCGCCTTAAAACGCGTGCTGCGCGCGAGCTTGTTGCTAATGTCGAGCCGGTTTGGAACCCGTGTCACCACAAACAGACGTCTAACGCTCCATCCTAACAAAACTCCGCTTTTCCCCCCAGTCTGGACACGGCTGAAATCATGGATGAAAGTTGGAAGAACTGCTTCGAAGAGGAGCTCCTGTGCCCCATTTGCCTGAACGTTTTCGACGAGCCCGTCCAGCTGCCGTGCAAGCACAACTTCTGCCGGGGCTGCATCTCCGAGGCCTGGGCCAAAGACGGCGGCGCGGTGCGCTGCCCCGAGTGCAACCGGGACTACGAGCCGAAGCCCGCGCTGGAGAAGAACTTCAAGCTCGCCAACATCGTCAAGCGCTTCAACGCCCTGAACGCGGAGAAAGCCCCCGCCGCGCTGCACTGCGTGCTGTGCAGGCGCGGCCCCCCGCTGCCCGTGCGCAAAGTGTGCCTGCGCTGCAAGGAGCCGTGCTGCCAGACGCACGTCCAGACGCACCTGCAGCAGCCGTGCGCGGCGCCCGGGCACCTGCTGGTGGACGCCGAGGAGCTGAGCGCGTGGACGTGCCCGAGCCACGAGGAGTACCGGCTGCTGCACTGCGAGGAGGAGCAGTCGGCGCTGTGTGCGTTCTGCTGCATCTCCCGCTGCGCCGGCCAGCGGCACACGGTGCGCGACGTGGACGCGCAGCGCGTGCAAATGCAGGTGAGACGAATCACGCTCCGCCGATCGCCCGGTCACGTGGCGCTATCAGCTGGAGCGCAGCTGCCGGTGCTTCCGGTTCAGTAGTCGGCACAGGCCTCGCGGACGTGACGTGAAAGGACCAGGCAGGTGAACGCAGCTCCTTGGGGTGGATGACCCCCCCCCACACACACACACACGCACCTTCACATTAGCCCTCGGGTAAGTGCCGTGATGCAACCGGCATCTGCCAGGACCGATGACCCCTGCGAAGCGGGCGGACCCGCGTTTAGGCTGCGCTCCGGTCACGTTCAGCCTCTCGCTCAGCGGATCCAAGTGCTGGTCACTGAACTGACGGCTGCTGTGAGTGTGCGCAAGACCGCAAAGTTTATTATGTGGCATTTCAAGCGTTCCCAGAAACCGGAAAGAGATTCCAGTGGAATTCCTGGGGAGCATAGATTGTGTTAATCTGACAACAAGCAGTGACGAACAGCCGTGGGATTCGGTGTCTGTTCTCCCTTCGTTCCCAACTTTTCTGACGTGAGTGGCAAGTGCAGAGAACCTGCGCCCACGCCGCCGCGTGTCGCTTCCACGTTCCTCCCTCTCTACGAGTCCGATCCCGGTTGCGATGCTCACAGATGCTTTTCTTTCCAGCGTGTGGATCTCAAAGTTCTAAATCCGTAGACGTCTTTTGGTACAAACTGTTGCTCTGGTTGAGGGCTATTATTGGGACAAAAGATGCCTGTTCAGCCCTTTTCCACAGCTGCTCCCTACACACACACACACACACACACACACACACACACCCATCTCTGTTCTTTCACACTATATGTTAACTGGATAAACGCAGTAATATGGGAATCAGAGACTCTGGGTTAAGCTGTGTCACAGAACACTGTGTACGCTTAATAAAGACGTGGTAATACCCACATGAACGTTAGACTCCATCTTGGATGCTGGGTCATTTGTTAAGTAATTCGAGTCGCGCTCTATTTTGGTGAAAGGATTTTTAATTCCCCCGGCAGCACTCTTGTTGCTTTTGGGATCGACAAAGACGGCAAAGCCAGCGCGGCTGTTCTCGTCGTTCCCCATCTTTGGCCTCCGGAGGAGACGCTCCCAGTAACGTCGCTGCACGCTCACAAGACAGGAAGGGGAACGCAATAAAAGTAATGGCGTCCCTGGGACAGGATCCCGCCCACGCGGCCTCACCTTAGTTTTCCCAGGCACCTCAGCGGGAAACCATCCCTCATGGAAGTTCCGCCGTTCGCAGCGTCTTGTGCTCTACGTGGGGCGGCGTGAGTCAGCTCCCGAGAATGCTGAGGGCCGTCCATTGACATGAGACATGGGGGAATAGTTGTCAGTTGATTGTGAAAGAGGCTCTCTGTTCATTGAGCCTGAGGCTCCTCATTTAAACATGAGCTTCCTGGCAACCTGCGGGCGCCTGGGTGCCCCCCCAGTGGGGGGAAAGTCATCGTTGGTGGGTTTTAATCTTGATAAAGGTAGGTTTACCCCCCCCCCCCCCCCCCCTTCAGGCGTGTGACAATACAGAAAAAGGGAATTGGGAGAAACGCGGCGGAATGAGGAAGACGCCGCTGTTGAGCACACGCACTGGGGCAGAGAGGAGCTTCTGCCACTCTGTGAAACCAGCTTACACAAAACAGGTCATGCACCGTATAGCGCCAGCCCCGACCGGGGGCTCTTTCCTGTTTTCGTGAGCACATCGCAGTCCGTAACGCACAAGCGGCGCAGTTCTGCAAACACAGAGCGGCTTCTGTCACATACAGTTAGTTCAATGACACCGGCACCTTTTCACCTATTGTTTTATGACGTTTGGCCTCAGCAGCTCAGATCAGGCCCCATCTGCTCCCACAGCCCACACTTTCAAACCACGCCTGATGTCCCTAGTTGGATCCTCTGACAGCGAGCATTGCAGCAATAATAGAGTAATTAATGCATAATCAAATAGAAACGTCTCCCTCCGTGCTTTTATGTCGCGCTGATTCATTTTCCGAACGACTGATCCAACGGCGCGTTCCCTGCAGATGTCGGGAATGTCCTCGCTCTTTATCTCTCTTCCTCGTTCCAAACTTTCTCCCCCCCTCTGTCCGTCCCTTTTTCCTGGGATATGCAAGCAGAGAACCCCCCCCCCCCCCCCCCCCCCCCCCCCCTTCTTTTCCCATGCATGCTCGTGCCGAGGGAGCGAGGAGTCCGGAGCGTTATGCACACAGACATGACAGCCTGTTACTGACACGGAGGCCGCTGCAAACAATGGGGGCATTGCATGTGGCTAAATGAGAAAGCAGACGGGGGCAGTGAGACCCCCCCCCCCCCCCCTCCTCCTCCTCCCCCCGCTCCTTGCTCCTGGCTGCTCCCTCACATACATATTAGCCTTACATATAAATATATGAATACATACACAAGGCTTTGTTGCCATGACAGCGGGTTTCCTCTTATTTAGGCACGGTGCCTTACCCATGCAGGAACCGTTCATTAAAAAGGCCTACCTGCCCTCCCCGCGTCCTGCGACTGCTGATTGATTTCCATCCCATGCGGTACGTGTGGGATTATGTCAGCTGGCCTTTGGCTCTGTTGGCTGGTCCCAACAAAGGAGCTGACTTGATGGAGCGGGGTCCCTGATAAACTTAGAAGCAATCAGAGGTGGATTTGTGCAGTTGCCTTTGCCTCTGCTGCCCTAATGGTTAAATGTACTGTATGTGGTTGTCGCTGGCAGCTGTTTCCTCCGTCTAATCAGGATTGTGGAGGAGGTTGTCTTAGTGACTCATAAAACGCAGCCAGCCTCGCCGAGGTCACAGCAGAGGCCCGGGTACACAATACATCTCCCTTGTTTGTTTTTTTTTCAGCGTATTGTGTAATCCATATCTCATATGTCATCTCACCACAGGCCATGCTAATGAGACAGCAAGACAGGCTGGAGGGCCGTGTTCAGAACATCGATGAGCAGCTCACCAAGCTGGAGTCAGACAAGACGCTGATGAAGGTACGCTTCCACAAAGGCGGCGCCGGCGATATGAGCCATTATCGGTGCGGGTCTGTTGTCACCGTGCGGATTCGTGCTGCAATTGTGGCCACACTGTGCTGCCAAGGAGAGACTGCACCTTTGTTCCCTGTAGCAAAATGTAATTTATTTCTTGCTTTGAATGGCTCATGCATTAGAGTTGGAAATTCATTTTACAAATGACTTTTTTACTTTAGTGCTGAAGAAGAAAAGCTCAGGGACTTAATATAATGAAGCAAGAAAAATGGACTTCAGACCATGAACGAGGACATTCATGTAGCATGAAGCACATCCCACACCTTCAGCTACAGTTTATTATTCTATGAGCTAAATGTTTCTCCCTGACGTGAGCAGAGCTCCATTAAAACTGCTGGTGGCACTGAACAACATGTATGTGAGAACCCGTTCTCCTCTCTCGCCCGCAGGACGCGGTGTCGGAGCTGAAGGAGCGCGTGAGGGCCCGGTACCAGAGGATGCACGCGCTGCTGGAGGCCAACCAGGCCGACGCCATGCAGGTGCTGGAGAGCACGTACACGCTGTACGTGAGGAAGAACTCCCAGCAGGTTCTGCAGCTCCACGAGCGGCGCCAGGACGCGGAGAAGCTCCTGAGCTCCGTGCAAGCGTTCTTTCACAAAGCCGACAGCATCAGCTTCATGAAGGTAGACGTCTGGGCGCCGCCACAGCACCAGCACGGCCGCGGGGCGCTGGCCTGAAAGTGGGATAACGTGATGTGTTCTCTCTTTGCAGTGCACGAAACCGTATCAGCTGCTGCTAGACAGGTGGGAGTGACCGTGTGTCTGTTCTGATTCACCGTGCGCTGTGCGATTATTATCGGTTGACGAGCTTCGGTCTGTGTTTGGTTTGTGCCTTTTCAGGTCAAACTCCCACCTAAGCTGCGCCGTCCCTCCACTCAGAGTCGGCCAGATCAGCTCCCATCATTTTCTATCCGAGCTCTCAGCCAGAGAGAAAAACCTGCGAAAGATGCTCGAAGGTAAGAAAAGGATCAAACAATACACCATTCAGCCATTTGTGGCATATGAAGCAGGTAGTATTCATTATTATTACCCTGCTCGTCGCTTTCAGAGCCGCTGAACGAAGCATCCATCCTCGAGGTCGTCCAGTCTCACGCCGGCTCTGCGGGCTCTAACACGGGGACGAGCTCTGGACTGCAGAAGAGGAAATACAGCATGGCCTTCCTGGAGAATAACCCAGAAACCGCTGCCTCCCAGGAGCAGCCCCCGTTGCTCTACAGCAGTAAAAAGGCCTTCCTGCCTGACCAGAACCACCACGCGTCATCGCTGTACTCCTCTGACGGCCTCCCTCAGAACCCCCACGCCGGCGCCGCCCACAGCGGGCTCCTTGACAGTCCGGCCCACCACATGGTGGGTCTGGGGTCCAGCTCCAGCCACCACTCAGGGACCATCTTCCCCCCGTCCCACTTCCCCGGCGGGGGCGCCTCGCAGCCCATGTACGAAGGGAGGAAGGTGCTGATGTGCACGCTGAACAACTGCTGCTGCACGAGGCCGCCCGCCGCCGCCCGCGCGCAGCCCCCGTACGCGGCCTCGGACGCCTTTGCCCCCATGACCCCTCAGGAGTTCGCCCCACACGGCCCTGTGGCCGCGAGCCAGCCGCTGCAGCATTTCCCCATGAGGGGGCTGATGGAGGCCTCGCATCCGGCCAGGCACCACGACTTCTACGGGCTCTACGGCCAGTCTTCAACCAAGCATTACGGGACCAAGTAGTGCAATCACTTTGTTCAGTTTCACGGATTTGTTTCCACCATCTTGGTTTAGAGATACAACGTGTTAATTTTGTGTCTCCAATGCGCCTTGACCCCGTTTTAGGAAACCAAATCCTGCAGCCCTGGTTAATCTTCTCAGACAGACAGACGGTACTAATGCTGTAATTTGGAAACGCGTGTTTGTGTTTTTATTTATTTTTTTGTTTCTGTTCAACTGGAAGTGCTAATGTGAACAATGTAGTCTTAAAATCCTTTAATCCAATCGAACGGTCGACTCGAGAAACAACATATCCTTCGTGGCGAGTCCTCGTGTGGGAGAGACTTCAGTGCCTAAAAAGACTGTTAACGTGCTCTTGTTGTACTTGCGAGTTCCTAGCTCTTGATTATTTCCTGTTTGCGGCTGAAAGCATGCAGGGAGCCTCCATGCACTCCAGAGTCCATGTGGCTTTAAAACACACTGGACTAGAAATGCTTGTCAGGTTTTTCATGGCTTTTTATACAGGATTATGAATAAACCAAATCCAAAACATTGGAAAGTACTGAATAGAGAAGCATATTAAAAGGCTTTTTGTAGTATTTTAAGCATCTGTTTGTTTTTTTTACTTTCAACCACAGTCATAATATATACTTCAAACCAAGCGAGAGTTTGTTTGAGTTTGTTGTTTTGAACAATATGCATCCTTGTACTTTGAGGTCTGTTTGTGCTAAAAGCACATTGTGTGATTTGTTTGGTTTAGCGGTTTTACAGTTTGACTCACTGCGATGAAGCTAAAATGTCATAGCTTCCTGTAAAAAAAAAGAAAAGAAAAGAAAGTCGTTATTTCAGTGCATCCCACTCTCGATCACCCATATTCTATTCCTGTGTTGAGGCCAGTATATGGAAAAACAGCCCGATGGAAGGAACACTGGATGTTTGAGAACATGGTGGAGGAGGTCTGAACAACGGTCTGATGCAGCCTGAGCCACAGCAGCACCATTATCTGCCAATTTAGGACAGTTCACAACATCCTGGTCTCTGGCAAAACCTCCGTCTCATCTCTCTTTGTCTCATTATTGGAGCTGATTGTCAAGTTAGGTCAGGGAGCAGGAATAACTGATGAGCGCTGCCTCCCTCCCCTCCCCTCCCTCTCCTCCTCTCCTGGGGTACCATTTGCTGGGGCTTGATGCAAAGGAGGAGGAGGGTTGGAGCAGTGGATGATACAAGCCCAGTGATTTAATGAGGGTTGGGACAGTATAGTTATCTACTTATCTGTCACTCATGCTCCCTTCATCACCTCCCCCATCCCTCACAGTGAGACGGTCGGAGGGGTGGAATGGAGGATGGAGAGGGGAGGGAGGATGGTTAGAGAGGTGGGGAGCTACAGAGCAAGAAAGGCACATCACTTATTTATAGGACATAAAATGTTCTGCTCTGCTGTGCAGCTCCCTCGTCTCCGTGAACCCATCTGCTTCTTGTTTTTGCTTTATTTAAATTCCAGAGTGTGAATAGTAACATCTCGTCTGTGCTTTGTAAAGAGCCCGGCTCCCTTCGGCAGCGGCGAGGCAGAGGAGTGGGAGGAGCTGGGCTTTAGTTACAGTGTGACATCAATCTGACATTTATTGTTTCTGTGTGTATGCGTGAGTGTGCGTGAGCCTATTAGCATTCTGCCTGTGCACCGTTTCTTCCGTGTGCGTTATTAATAAAACATACAGTAGGTGTTCGGAAAAAGGGCGAACCGATAATTTAATCCATATCCGTTTGCAAAATTAAACGGTAGAATCATCCAACGTAGGCAGTTTTCAAGCATGGATGTCTGTTATAAGTTGATAGCAGTCGTCGTTTTACGGTTTCTTGTGATCTGGTTGCAAACGGGATCAGTGTCACGTTTCAGTCGTAGCAGCGGCGCGGTGCGAAACAGGCTCCGTGGCTCCGCGTGTGCAGCCCGCGCTGCCTCGTGTGCAGGCTTGAATCCCGTTGCGCGAGCGACCGCGCGCGCCCAGGTGTCAGCGCGCCGTCATCCGGGCGGCGTGCGCTCCCTCGCGCGCGCGCCGCGCAAAGTTCAGGCCGCACGTGTGCGCCGGGAGGTTACATACAGGGGTAAAGAGTGATGCACTTGGCAGCTGCGCTCTGTTGTGGCAGGTGTGTCAGAGCTGTATATGCACAGGCCCAACACGCCCCTGCCTGCAGCGGACTGAGAGGCTGCGGTGTGTGTGCGCGAGCGAGCGAGCGCTGCTTGGAGGACCGTCAGCTGTTGTGCAGCTGTTGTTTGTGTGCTTTAGCCAGTGGCTGTTGGAGTTGCAGTGGGTACAGTCCCTCTGTTCACACACACACACACACACACACACACACACACACACACACACACACACACACACACACACACACACACACACACACACACACACACACACACACAAGCTATCCAGCAGTTATAATATTATGATATTCCTCATGGTGTATTTACATTCAGTTAAATGTTGACATAGCTGCAGATGTTTGCACCCTGAGCCTGTAATAGTCGTGCAGCATTTGCATCACAGCCACAGATCCACTGCTGCTCAAGACAAAAGAGGATGTTCGACAAGAAAACCCCCGAAAACTCCGATTTGAGATGCAGCTCCCGGGGGGGGGGAGTGTGTATTAATAACAGAGCAGCACCTCGAACGCATCGAGCATCATGGGCTGCTGGTGCTGTCAGGGCGGAGCTTGGGCCTTTGATGGGTCTTATTGACATAGTCTCAATACATTTACACAGCTTGCAGCTTGTGCAACTGTCCTGTCATTTCAGGATGGGTGACGGGAGGGGGTGGCAGCATTTAGCGTTACAATATGCACGGTAAATAAGTGTCTAGGAGAGATGTTATTACAGCAGCCGTGCTGTAAACGCTGGCAGACACATGGACATATGTGGCATAATGCATACAAAGCAGCTATTCATCAAACGTGCGGAATGCTAACCTTCATCTGATGAGGCCTTTGAAATCGGTGCCAGAACCTACACACACACACACGCACGCACGCACGCACGCACGCACACACACACACACACACACACACACACACACACACACACACACACACACACACACACACACACACACACACACACACACACACACTTCAAAGGCAAAGATTTGTGGCTAATGTTTATCGATCTCCTGCTCGTTCATGGAAGTAACTCGTTCATGCTCGTTCTCCCTCGACTTTGTGCAGGGAGAAGGCGTCGCGTGATAAAATGGCCGCACGCAGGTGAGAGGCAGCAGTGGAAACATATGGCAGCCATGTCAAATCAGAAATAATGTGCACGTCACAGTCCCTCTGTTGAGAACAGCTTTATCAGTTTTTGAGTGAGTGCGCCCAAGTGGCGTGCTTAAGCTGTTGCCATAGTAACTTTGTCCTAAACCAGAGTGACTGATGCACGTGTCCGCGGCGGAAACTAATAAATTCAGGTAATGCACTTGTCCATAATTTCATTTTGAAGGATAATATTTTCTGTTCTTTTCCACATCAAGCGGCCGACGTACCTCTTCCGCTCCCTGATGAGCAGCGTTTACGTCACCTGGCGGAGGCTGCACAGAAAGTATGAATGTTCTCTGAGGGTGTGTGAGTGTGTGTTGGAGCAGTAAACACAAAGAAGTGGTCAAAATCTCCAGGCAGCTCCAGTTCTGACACAGCCAGGAGGGAATTCCCACGGCAGCCGTCAATGAAATATTTCACTATTAGCATAAAAGCAGAAAGAGATGAGTATAAAGTAAAACAAAGTTGTGAAAAATTAAACAGAAGCTCATGCAGATTTCTCAGTGGAGTTCACCGCTAACATAGGTAGAGAAAGGAAAGCAGGAGGTTCTGTGGGTTTCACGAATCTCCAGCAGGTTGTTGTTGCTCCTGCGACAGTCCTGCTCTGGATGCAGCTGTAACCTCTACACCAAGGTGATGAGTTAACGTAGCGCACAGACGCCAGACCATAAAACCCTTATATCCAATAAAAGTGGTGTAAAGGTTCACAAAACTCCCACTCAGCATGGACCGGTTAGATGTGGTTTATGAGTCAGAAAATAAGAAGCAGCAGCAGCACCTGCTCTGACTCAAGGTGACATGGGCTCGTTGGGGGTTGTTTGAACACTGATTTGCTGCGTGTCACCCTGACTGGCTGAAGTTCCCTCCAGCCGACGCCGGGCTGAGATGCTGAGGCGTCGCCGGGGACGCTGCCTGGTCGCCGGTCCCTCCAGGTCCGGGTCGCTCGCGAAGCCACGAGCTTTGAAGGGGAACGTGTTGAAAACGCAGAATTATTTACCCACCGTCCTCTGATTAAAGCGAGCGCTGCCTTTGTGCCTACGCCTCCATCCTGTCGTTAAGAGAAAGCAGCCATCAAGGACATCACGCAGGTGGCCGTATCTCGTTACCATGGCAGCACCTGGCATGACTAAGTTGGAAGCACTAAAAGTTGTCCTAGTGAGGCCTGATGCTCGCTGCTGTTATTCTCAGCGTTTTACATTGGCCTCTAACTTTTAATTAGAGAGCAGAGATACAATAATATAATGTAATAATTGGGCTTGGGATGCATTGAGGAAATGTGATGCTATTTCTTAAACATCACAATTTTTCCTTGTATTATTTCAGGCCTACAGTCATGGTGGACTTAGACTCCTTCCACTGATTTAACCACTCAAACAACAGCTGGTCATTAGTATTTCAAATCCAACCCCCCCGGTGTCTGATTTCGTAGCACAATCTCAGGAAACGCATGCATCAAGTTGTAGCTCTGTGGCAAATTGAGCTGCTTCGCACCTCACTATGAAGCTACTTCAACAAAGGGCGCCTGGCACCGTCGACCAGCTGCCTCGCGGAGGCCGTGTTTACACACGTGGAGGTTTGAGCAGTGCAGATGGGGATCGGCGCGTGCACGCGGATGATGCAAACTGTAACCCGAGACCAGCACATCTGCCTTCGTGAAGCATCAACTGGAATCACGTTGGAGTAGGTTCATGGTCAGGGCGGTCAACAGTTTTACACGGTAACTGTTGTGCTTTCTGATGAAAGTTGACCTTTGCGGTGCAGATTTCAAATATTCGATTCCATTTAAACCATCATTACACAGATACATAAACTAGTGTGAACGTATTCATGAATAAGTCAGAACTGACTATTTTATTTCAAATTACTCAGAATGCAGATTTTGCTCATTTGGTGCATTTCCCGAGTACAAAAACATCACATTTATGAGATAGTCCCGTGGGGAAAGTTTCTGAGTACAAACAACTGGAAATGCAGATCACACTGTATGCTTCATTCAGAAGGAAGTCTTCCATCCCGTCTCACGCGCACACACACACACACACACTGAACAGTATCTTTAAACATTACCAGAAACCAGAGGAGTAAAGACATCATCCACCACTGCTGCAATGAATTCATGTCAGCTGTGACTGCATCACATACAGTATAAAACAGAGAAGCGTAGCAAAAACAGTTCTTCCATACGTGAACGTCTGAGTCCTGGTTATTTACACTGCTGAGACAGAAGCGGAGAGGCTGGACATCACCGTGCGCATTCCTCCTCCGACAGCATGTTCAGCTGCTGCCACACTCAGCATTTACGTGGATGTGTGGTTCTGTAAACGGTGTCCGTCTGGTACAAAAATCTGTTACTTATTAAAACGGATCTGCAAGCAGGAGAGGCTTTTCCTAGAAACACACCAGCAACCTCGCCATCTACTGATTCTGCTTTTTCTTTGCAGGTTTAATGGGGGAGATCTCCTCCTCCTCCTCGTCATCTTCCTCATCCGACAGATCAGAGTCTTCAACCTCTGAGGCTGCGAAAGAACCAAAGACAATGTCAAGTCGCTGTCCCCATTTGTATCAAATATAATTACTTCTGAGGCCAGACAGGTCACTTTATTTAATCTGCCATCACAACTGACCTTATGCTCAGTTAGTTATATGCAGCAGCACAGAGTCATTACAAGCAGCAATAGAAAAAGCCTAATAATGACCATAAAGCATTCAGTGCAGTGCTGCAAAGTATATTCCACTGTTATTTTTAAATAAATATACTTATTTTAAAATGTAGTTTTGAATATTCTGTTGAAGGTGTTAAATGGTCTTGAACTTGTTTAAAAAAACAAGCATGACAAAGTTTTATTAGTTGGGTTAAAGTTGAGTCTTATTGTAGTCCAGTTTGTCTACTATTATTATGGACTAAGATGTTTAGTGTCTACTTAAAAATGAGATCACAACACAAAATCACACTGTTTTCCAGCATGTAGTGCGTCATATTTTCACAATAATTAATGTTGTTGGAAGTGTTACCGATGAGGTGCAGGCCGCTGACAGTCACTGGGCCCGTCCCAGCCTTGAGACGAATGGTCACTGGTGCTTTCAGCTCAAACTCGCCCAGACTCACCTGAGAGGACAATCACTTATCATCTTGTGTGACACATCGGTGTGCCAGTTAGTCGCATCATACGGTACCATAGGCAGACAGCTGATGTGAAGGTTAGCGATGGGCACGGATATGGTCTTCCCCTGGTGGTTCATGGCCGTTACCTCCACCACGTTGCTCTCTTCCTTGGCTCCTTCACCCAGACAAACCTGCAAAAACAGCAAATTACATAATGATTTATTCCCATTCAGAGGCAGCCAGATCAAAGTAGGGCAACGTGATTATCTGTAAGAGGAGACACTGCATTGAAGACGTGGAGTGAATACTGCTGGTAATAGGTCGAACCCGCTGCTGTGCTGCAGCCGTACGTACCGTCCTGAGTTCGAGGAAGTGCTCCAGGTCCTCCTCTTCATCCCCCTGAAAAGTGTAGAAGGGTACTTTGGAGGACAGCTCGCAGGCTGGAACCAGCACCAAATCAAAATCACATTTGTCATCAGTACTATTTAATGCAGTAACATATAATCACAGCTAAAAACCGGGGCCACGTGGTGCCATTTCTTTTGGAATATCAGTACAGGTTTGCGCTGTCAGAATCCCACGTGTGCGCCAACGGTAAAGTATTCAAAGCGGTCTTACTGAACAGGAAGCTCTCCAGCTTGGATTGACCCGCGGGTCCGACGTCCGAGGACTCATCGTCGCAGAAAGCCATTATAGCGAAAGTCACTGTTTGGGATTTGCTGTTAAAACTTTTGAGCCGAATGGACCTTCCACGAAAAATAAAAGGCGCGTCGCATACTATGAGCGTACGCATACGTCATCACTGTGTGCCGTTCAATTTCTGTCTACTTAGGTCAAGGGAAAAAAAATACTTAAAATTTTGGAATGGAAAATACGACGCTCTCAAAAAGGGATGTGAGCTAATCTAAAAACTTTAGTTCATAAACGTGTGACACACTAGTATGCAAAATCTGATGAAGGAGAAAGGTCAAAACCCAGCTTTATAGGAAATAGGTTTTCATGACTTGTTACAGGAATAAATAGGTGAAAATAAAGTAAATAAAATACACATACACATTTCAATGAATTAGGTGATGTGACAATTTAAAACCTCTCTGCAATATGTTCTCTATACTGTAAAATAAAAAAAATCTTAAAAAAAAAGGTACATATCCTTAAAACAACCTAAAAAAAATCAAAGCACCATAGTAACATATTGTAGTTTATTAATTGTTCAACTTATGCATCATACATATAAATTGTACACTTTCAGATTCCCTCCCAAATCAAAATAAACAAGCCCTTTCCTTCAGTCACAACTTGTTTCATCAGTTCCCATGAGCAGAGGACAATGTTAGAGCATCAACAACCTGCTGAAATGAGACTTTTTTTTAAACAAGTGTAAAATGTCTGCTGTCGATTTAGAGGACAAAAAAAGCAGATTGGTTTCTAACTTTACTGAAAGACAGCCAGGTGGAATGACTGAACACAACAGGGCACAGCAGCAGCATTTTGTTTGCTTTGAAAAGAAAACAGAATGTCGGCCACAGTTTCAATAAAGATATCGAAAATAACACTTCATAACTGACAGTGTTAACAAACTGTCTACATACTACAGTATTATACTCACAGAGGTGGGTAGCATGCTTCATCCTCTATGCAGCATAACATAAGCGTAGGTTTTTCTAAAGACTGCCACAGCAAATCAATACACCTCATGCACATTATGAATGTACACAGTATCAGTATCAAAACATCACAATGGCAGGCAGCTACAGGAGAGCAACGGATGATCCTCATGTAACCAACAGATCACACCTATCTACAGTCAAAGTGCGTTTTATTCAGCTATATAAATTTACAAAAAAACAAATATGAAATGCGTAAGATTAGAAAACATTCAATGGACAGATACTAAAAGGCCTAGGGATTTCTGCTTCCCACATCGGTGTGGGAGCCAGTACCACTTTGGTGACAGGATTCTACAACCCTGGCGATTGTTAGTGCTTGCCCCCAGGCTCAACAGAGAGGACATTCAAGAGTGTGCAGTGTTGAATCAACGCAGGTAGGGATGTCAGATGTACCAATTAACTTTAAGCACCGCAAATCTGAAAGTGTTCTTCAGATTACCTGTTGACTTTGTCCTAAATGACAAAAAGTGGTTAAGGAAAACCCAGCAGCTTCTGACAGTGGGAGGTTAATGCTTTTATGTTTTTAGTTTTCTTTAAGCCTTTACTTTCTGAAACAAAAAAACATTACAGAACATCAAATGTGCAGCATTTTGGTCCCACTTGTTGCTGCCATCAGAAAATTTTGATCTAAATCTAGATTTTCTAGACTAATAATCAGCAATTTTTTTACATAACATTTTACCGAGTTACACAAATGTAACATTTAATCAATGTATTTTACAGAACTTGGATAGTAAGTCTGACAGTGTTAAACTTGTCAGTCAACTTAGGCTTCAGGTTTTTGAATTTTATTCAGGCCCAATATTTTAAACTAAACCACGCTTGGCATATTGAAAGGACGTGTTTCGAATCCTTCACACAGAAGACGATGAACGACGTCTGGAATTTCAGGCTAAAAATAATGTAATATTGAAACAGAAAAAAAAGGTATAAATTAGGTTAATACAATTCTAAATAAAGGTTCTATTTGAAAGGAATTTTCCAAACGTTGTGGTTCATTACTGCTCCTCTGTTTAGGGGTTTTAGAAATCCTTAAGCTACCCTTCCCACCTCTAGTGTTTGCAGACCCAGTATTTCAAATCCTGTTTTTGTAAGAAACACCCAACATAAAGGCCTCTTTCTCCAAGACTATTGTGAAGAAACTGGAAATACCATGATGTGATGATGAAAGGCAAACTCTCACATTACACTTCACATCCTGTACAGAGGTGTCCTACTTCTGTTGACAGCTATGTTATTTCTAAGCCAACATTTGGAAAGCAGGATGTGGGGGTAGTGAAACACTACCCCAGACACTGGTCGTACTCATTTTGCAATTCTGCCTCCATTTCAGATACAGACACTTTCTTTTAGGACATGTGGGAAGTTTCCATTGAACCAGAAAGAGCGTATAAAATAATCTTTCCCTGTCTTTTAGAGGTACAGGAGTGGCACTCCAGATGTAATGCTGAAGTGCCACTCTTCCATGATGGCTCAAATTAAATAACTACACCCCTTGGCCTTTGAGCTTCAGATCTGCTCAATCCAACAGAGCCACATCATCTAAGGGCTGCGCCGGGAGTTTGTATGTGTCTGTTGTGCTTCTCTACACAAATCCTAAAAATAGGTCTGCCTGGGTCTAGCCCAGATGTTATGTAGTATAAAATCATCATGGTTTCCCTCACGAAGGTAGCAAACATGGTAAAACTGTGCCAACTTGCTCGTGTTTTTATTGTCTGGGACATTTCTTCATAGGCTGCGTCCCATTATGATGACATCTTTGGGAAAACCTTCCATTTTGGCCACTTCAAAGCATCCCAGCTTACCATAGAAGTCCAACATTCTCTTATCAGTCTGACGAACTTTACAGAACGCACCATGGGACCCTGAAATTTAGAGAAAGAGAAAAACAATGATGCAAGTAAAAACAGTCTTATAAACCACTATCCCGATGTGGCCTGCGTCTTAGTAGCACACACAGTCCTAACTTAATATTCCATGTTCTACATGACTAGAAGCATCAGTAAACATTGTTGTCATTACTAAAGACAGTTAACACCTACCATTGGCCTTAATAGAAGATAGAAGACATCCCATCATGCTTTTGGCCACACTGGGGTCAGTGACCTTGGCATGGATGTCCACCTTGATGAGAGAGGGAAAGTTGGACAGGAAAGAGTCTGGAAGACCCTCCTCCTCTTCGTGAAAACTCAGCATTATCTTCTGTAAGGACAAAAAACAGGCATGATAAAGTAAATCTCCACAACAGAACTGTATGCCACATTTTAGGTTAAGTGAAGCTCCTACCTCAGCCTCCGTGAGATCTTTTTCACAATCAGGTTTGTGGTACTTCTCTTGCATGAAAGGAATCCAGTTCAATTTGCATTTTTTAATGAAGGGCTTGACATCCACAGTACCAAGAGCATAACCGCAGATCCCCTCATCATCCTCGAGCACAAATCCATAGTCTGAACTCAGCGTAAGGAGACCTCCTACCAACCTATGAACAAACAAGAAGACTCACTCAGCTGTTTGTAACCCAGGCCACAGTCTGGGTGGGTTTTACATTAAATTAAAAAAAAATGAAAATTAAAGTTTTACCTGTCTCCTATAAGATCAGGGTCATCATCAGTTAACGGTAGATCTTCCATTCCTTCACAGTACATTTCTTTACAGATTTTATAAATGGCAGTCTGCAAAAAGAAAGAAGCAGTTATTACACTACCTTGTCTTAACTATTAATACTAAAGCAAATTAGGCCTAAATGCTCAATGTGCTCAGACAGATTTCTATAGATACACAATCTTAAGATAATTTAATGCTGACGACGTTCACAGTATGTGCACATGTACCAAGCAGCTGGAAACATGTGGCATTGAGCATTTCCAGTTAAATTGGGCCATACGTGCTGGGAATTATTTGCAACACAACCTAAACATTGAACCTATTTTGGTTATACTATTATTAGTTGCTTCAAAAGTTGTAAGGGAAAAAACAAAATATATACACAAATAAATTTACAAACAATGCCTTACCTCATCCTTGGGAAAGTATGGCCTGATCGTGTATATTTTGGAGGTTGGCATTGAGGGTGGAGGCTGGTAGAAAAGATCGTTTGCCGCCTCTATTGGCAACAACCTCTGTGGGTATCAAAATAAAAAGGTTTAGTTTCACTGAGACCAGGTGTTGTGTTGTTACTGCGTCACTGTACATTTGCTACAGTCGTACCACTATCGAGCCAAAAGAACATTTTTGAAAGGGAACAACTTGCTTCGGAATGACAAATATATATTTTTTATTCAATTAAAAAAAATAATCTTGTTGATTCAATAGTGGACAACTAGAGCAAATATCACACCTCTCCCATTTCGTTCAAAGGAACATGGCACAACAAGGACGTAATTTCTTTTCAAATAATAAAACGATGGTGTTTTGGTCTGACTAAGGTTTTTACTGGCTAAAGGAGATGCTCCTTTCCCTTTTCTATGACATCGCAATATTTCGCTGCGCAGGACCCTCCTGTTGAGAAAAATAATGATGCTGGCGCCAAGGAACAGAAAGAACTCCAGGAAAAAAACCAATGAGGCAAATTAAATGTGAACCGAATCTTATCCGTTGCCATTACTAGTCTAGCGACTAAAGATGAAGATGCTACTTCAGGTTGCACAGGTGGGTTTGATCATGGAGTTCTCCCATTGCAGACATGCTTGCGTACTCGCTGGCGCTGCAATGCTTGCGCGCGCACTTGCAAGAGCCTGCTTGGTAAATTGTGCGCTGTGCTTTCCTGCAAAGAAATGAGATGTCATGAAAATATAACCTAGCCATGCTCGCTTGCGCCGCGTGCGCCAAGGGGAAAGCAGCATCTCCTTGTGCAGTTGCTGAAAGAAACTAAAAATTATTTATTAGATATTGCCATGCCAAGCACTGGCTGTAACTTCCTGTAAGTCAGGATGGGTTTCTCACTGAAATGATACAAAGACGTCAAATTGTTTGCAGAATAAATTAAGTGGATGGAACCAGGATCTTATAAAGTTCAACCCCACACAATCAGCTCACCTTCGACAGACCAAAGACCTTGAAACCTACGCAAAAATTACCAGCGTCTTCGCCGCTAACAACACGCTTTTTTTTTTTTCCATTTGTTGCTGTAGATTCAGTGCATTAGATACCTGGAACTCTCCTGCTAGACCTCCCCTAAAGGCCCAGGGCTCTTGGTCTCCTCTAAGGAATTGTGCTGAGGACTGACTACGACACCCTGTTAGGAGCAGAGCCAAGCGGACAGTGTTACCACAGGATGGGGCTCTCCGACACAAATGAAGGCAGTGGGGAGATGGGGAGGAAGGGGGTCATAAGTGTCTACGAGCATATCAGTAAAAAATTGTTGTTGTTTTTTTTAACCATTAAAACATAAAAAAGGAACTAATTTCAGATAGATAAATTATACTATATATAAATACCTCATAAAATGGGGCTCAAGCAACTAAAGCTTAAATTAAAGCAACTGGTCTGAATAAATAAATATTTCAAAACACACAACACTAACTTTAAAGAGCTTTGCACATTAAGTTAAGTTGTCAATATAATGTCAAACATGTCCATATAATATGGAATATGTAGGTCTAAAGGATGTACTTTCATTGCATAGGAATGTACACGCCCCAAATAAAAGACCAGAACATAGTGCAGCTCAGCGCCTTTGGCATTTCGTTTCAGCAGTTCACAATTAAAATGCTGACAAGCACAGCCTATCCTATTTGTGAAAAATAAGCTTCAGCTGCCATCACCCCACTGATCTCAGCACCTCATGTGAAGTCACATCCTCATCTTATCTGCCTTGTCACATGACTGAAGAGCATGAGCCATCAAAATCGGGAAGACTGATCAATAGGTGGTATTAGTTGTGTTCTCTGGTTTAAAGGGCCTCTCAGCTTCCTGCAATTAACCACTATAACACAGAACAAAACTGATTTTAAATATAAGGCATATGAACAGGAGTGGTTACGTGAGGGACCCAGCGTCTCAGTCGCAGTATGCAATAGCAGTGCTGCTAATAAAGTCTAACCCTGGTTGACGAGGAGCCCTGTCATGTGACCAGACAAATGCAGCGCGCGGGCTGGAGACCTAACACTGCTTTACATATGAGCCTCACCCTGATGCCTAAAACAATTCCTCTGATGATCTGACTCAACACAGCGCACAGATGCACCCACGAGAAGGAACTCAAAACGTACTTAACCCCCACCCCAAAAGACAACAAGCCACAGAAAAGGTATAATTTCCTAGAATTATTCTCTCATACTGTATTAGGGCTGTATTGTCCAACCAACATATGAGACTGCACTGATGTATATAATCAATAAATACAGTCAGAAATATCCCTTAGTCAGATGAAAATCATATATTACAGTATGATTTCAAACAAGTGTAAATTCCCCTGAGTGGGTGCATCAGGCTGGTCTGAGCCATTTCTATAGGCCTACTGATAGAAACAAAAAAACAAGTTAGAGAGAATCTGCCAAAGAGAAAAATTTGGAAGTTAAAACTTTTCAAGGCTATATCGCTGCGCAAAATGTGACTTCATCCAGAGGGCTGCTGCCTTTCCTCCAAATCAATACTTTACACTAAAATTACAAAATTTCTTTTAAAACTAAAACAAAAGAAGGAGACAATGGTTGCACTGTGCGTACATCGGCCACTGTCGATCCAATAGCAGTAGAAACTTGTACTGAGGATTCTTCCATCTGTACATAGTGAAGGGAGAAAACAGTAGAAAATAGTAATTAGTAAGTGTTTTCAGTACAATAACCAGGGAGGTTGTGACTAAGTGCCGGCTGCACAGCTTCTATTGAAGGGGGAAAACATGAGGGTGAATGTAAAAACGTCCTGATGGCGGCAGCAGCAGCTGTTTTGCCTTATGACACTGCAGTTATGAGAAATATTCAGATACACCGAATTTAAACATTAACTTTCTATTATGCTAATTTTTGTGCTGAAGCCAGTAGTGTGGGTTTTTATGTGGTTTTGCCAGTGCGGGTTTGCTGCCTGCTGTGTACTATGGGCTAGAGTCCTCAGATCAATACAATACAGCCAGACAGGACAGAAACCTGTAAATGAAACTTGGTTACAGGGAGTAACCTACAGGCCATGCTGGTGCTTCACAATACTCAAAGTCTTATAACCAAGCTGAATATTACTCAAACAGAATCAGGGTGCGCCATCTACAAAGAGGAACTCTTATAGAGAGGGGGATGGATCCCCACCCTGATACAAACTGAGCAAGTGATTCAGAGGGTTAAAATGCACTGATGGCCTCGTTTTTTGTGTGTTAGAACACATTTCAAAAACAGAGACCAATTCTGTTGTTTTATATTAAGTTTATGCACCAGAATGGCCTTCCACCGTCAGCCATTCAGTCAACTTGCGCTCCAAGCTCGCGTGCGCGCTAGGGCATGAAGGATGGGGTGGGAACTTCCCCCCGGTGCCCATCCCCACAGACAGAGAGATGGAAGCCAGTATGTCTGTGTGGGAATGCAGCCATGATGTTACTGGATACACAGCAAGCAGCAGTAACCCTGCTGGGACGTTTGCCACAGAGACCCAGTTTAGATACCACCAAGATGGAGCAGCTTGTCCTGGAATAATTTGGGACAGTGCTAGCCATGCAAGCGGCATTCAGTCAGATGTAAACTAACAACATATGTGAAGAGAATTTATAGAACTATCGCAGTGATGATCAACAATAATTATGGATTACAGCATATCTTACAGTATTAGCCACTACTCTTTTTCTCACTGTGTGTAGGTGGTGGCAAACACCTCCAAAAGGCTATGAACCTCTTTTTTTCTAACTGAAAAAACTGGTGTTTGTTGCATTTGTCTATAAAGTACTGGACTACATACTAATCCACGCATTAAGGCACTTAAAGGCAATAATTTTAGTGCCTTATGTTTGATTCAATGTTTTGTAAGTGTCTGTAATTAAAATCAGGATTTCCAGGCTTGAGCAAACTATTGCTGTGCCAATGGTGTCTAAAGGCAAGCATCATATGGTTACTCTCATACATACCTAGCCACTGAACAAAAGACTTGACCATAGAAATGATGCTCTTGATGTCCCAGATGTAGGGGTAGAGGTCGTATAGGATAGTGCGGTTGGCTGTATTTGACAGTCGTGTGAACATCTGGATGACTGAGCAGCACATTTCTTCAAACCTGTCTGCCCTCAATTTCCATTCTGCTACCTGCAAGCAATCAAAAATAATGTTGAAAAGGACCGGATTGAACCAATGTGATATGCAATAAGCTATATGGCAAAATAGACATCCTGACTGTTAAGGTCACAGGTGTTGTTTGTTTTAGAACAGGCCCTGTGGATTTACAAGGCATAATGAAACATATGTGTTATTATTTCTACTTTGACAAGTCCAAATGCCTTTCTGACAAAAAGGCACATTTTATTAAAAGGGTAACAGACAAAACTCTGTAGTGCAAGCACACTCCATTTCCTATCATGACTACACCACCTGATGGGCAGAAGGGGTATTACACATCCACCATTTTGTTTTCAGCAGCCAAGAAGGAAGTTAATTTATTAAAAACTAGTTCTTTCAGATAAGCCAGGTGTTCCAACTGCAAAGCACCCTGCGTGTTATGACGGATCTACCTTTTCAGTTTCCTTTCTCTTGCAGTTGACACTGACGACGCTGCTGTTGGCTCGTAGCCAGTTGAATTCCTTTAGCATCTGCATAGCCTTGGGTCCGTGTTCATAAGGCAGGTAGAAGAGCTCTGCCAACAAGCACAAGTCATCCAGTGTGAGGGGTTCTGCGGTGAAAAGGGGCTTCTCGTTGAGTCCTGGCACAAACACATCCTGAAAACACAAACAAGCATTATTTTAATTTTGTGACAGTTTTTTCCTACAATTTTTGATAAAAGCCAAAAACAACTTACAAATATTTGTGGCACCTGTTTCAGCTGATCATCTGTCTGCATAGGGGCAATATCACTCCCAGAATCCTCCTGTAGAGATTCTTCTGGGGACTTTGACTCTGCAAGACTCTCCTTGTCTGTGTCCATGGGCCGTAGTTCCTCCGCCATCTTATCAACCAAGATAGGACCAATATGTTTCTCTGGTGTGTCAGCTTCAGCTTCGTGCTCTGGTTCATCCTGCTTTTCAACCACCATCTCCATGGGCTCCTCATCTAAATCCTTCTTCTCTTCATCCACCTACAAAGGAACAAAGCATAATAATTTTGCATTAATGTAGAGTAATAATATAGAGTCTTATTTTTTAGAATTATTTAAAGAAGAAGCAGGCTCATTCAAGTAAGTGATAGATGTTTTGATTGTATTTTATTGTACTAAACAAAGCTCACCTCTTCCACCTCAGGAGATTGTTTGGCCAAGGGATGTGTAAGGGGATCCAGACAAAGAGGTGGGATGGCTGGAGACATGATTGGCTGCTGGAACACAGTTGTGACTGTTGTTGAGGAGCAGAGAGAGGGAGCAGCAATCGATGAGACGTCATGGGTTGCGCTTTTGGCACCACTCTGAGGCACCTGTCGGCCTGAAAGATAGATGATCTCAATCCACCTTGTTTTTCCCAGTCATCCTCAGTATAGGTTTACCACACGATTATTCTACTCTAAAATATTATAATGTGCGAGTTCATACTGTTGTATTGATGAGGCACACAAAAGTCCCCAAGCCATTCCGTCAGAGCCAGTTTTAATGCAAGCTGTGGGCTGTAGAGCATGTCTGTCTCCAGTTCTTCATCACTTCCTTCGTTCTCCAACTTGATCTGAATTGACACTGTGGTGTCCTCACCATCAGCTGGTAAAGGGAAATTTGAAAGAATATAAACAAACTACTAGTGCAATGTGATAGAGCATAAACTCATACAGATAGAACACATTGTATTGTCTATTAAAATGAACTGAAAATGTTTTGGTGTATACTTACTCATGACCACATCCTTACGCACACCATTCATATTAGACTTATACCAGGTGGCTAAAGTGTGGATCGCTACAAAGTTGGACTCAAACTCGCAGTTTGGGTTAGTGAGGACTCCTTTCAGCCTGGGAATGAGTTCAGTGGAGCGTCCCTTGTATGGACCCAAGAAGAGCCTTTTTTGGTCATAATCATTGGCGTGAATATTATCCCAAATGACCGGAGCTCTTTTCAGGATTTTTGACACCTCCTCAATAGACTCAACTGTGATATCTTTAGACACCACCTTGGGGCCTGCAGACAGGGACCTGTGATCAAACCTTTTCTTTTGCTAAATACACAGTTAAATGTAGAGTATAGCAAATGTGTTATGCAGTTAACTGTGCTAAACTCACCTGTCCATAGCACATCAATGTTAGGCAGTAGCTTTTCTCCTACTGTGTGGAGGTATGGAGATTGTGATACATTTGGGTAGCAGAATGTTCCACAGTACTCTGTTGGTTTTTGGCAAAAAATAAATACAAAATAACAAAAACAAACAAAAACCCGTTTAGACAAATGAGTACTTCATACAAATAATTGAGACATAAAATATATGTACCTGTAGGACAGAAAAGGAAAGTTTCAGGCTCTCCCAGGTATTGGTATATTTCATTAGTAATGGAAACCTGAGCATGTGCAAATGAGCTGAACACTTCTTTGTCAGCAGGGCACATGTTGTGATCAATATCGTCAAAAAGTAAGGCAAATGACTTGCAGCCAAAGTGGGTGACCTGAGGAGGACAAGATTGGGGTTGAAATGAGATAGTAACAGAATCTGACAAAGCACAAGCAGCAAAAAACAGGCAAAGATGTTTAACATACTGTACTGCCATTAAAATGTTGAAATACCTGATCTAGTTTCCTCTTAAGCGCCGTAACCTCTTTCTGATTGGAGAAGGTGATGTCCAGTCCAGGAGAAATGGCATAGATAAACTCTATACCATGTTCTTTAGCAGCACTAATTAAAGTCATAAGTTGCTCTAAGAGACATATGAAAAAAAAATTCACTGGGTCAAATGTAGTGTTTTTATAACAGTGCACCACTTTACATTGTAAAGGTTTGTAAGTTGTACAAGGTCTCTGAAAACCTGATTTTATTTATATATTTATAACTGTATTTTGAGCAGTCACCTGCTTCCTCCACAGAGTACAGTTCTCTCCAGAACATTCTGTGTTTGTAGTCATCTTTTGGCGCATAAAGGTATGTGTTCAGTCCCCACTTCTGCTGCCTGTGAAATACAACGTTGCACACAGTATAACTAAACCATCAAGCTACATTACTAAATGTGATCCACATTCGTGCTTAATGATGCAGTAATCGACCGTACCTCCTGAACAGTTCCTTCCTCTGTTCCATTGTCCATGGCCGGCCATAAAAGCCTGCATGACACAATAACACGTTTCATTTTTTAACAGACTGCAGTAACCTCTCCTGTGACTACCGAGCCGTTTCATTGCTACAGCTAAGATTCGCCGCTAGGTGTGCGGGATGAGCATTAACCCTGAAAATTTCAAGGCCTAACACGAGACCACGACACGAACAAATGCACGTATTTACTTTAGCCGTCAGTGGTTTTCTAACTGACAGGCGACCGGAATTAATCAGCAATACATTTTAATTAGCGGTCTATATTTAACTATGCTTATTTGTAATTTGCATGCAGGGACACTCGACAGCCGAATATGGCGTTATCCTATTGTAAAATAAGCTAAAACCTTGTGTTTCCACCCCATATCAATAGGCTTTTCCCTCGAGGGGCAGAACTGCTACACCACTTGGATGTCCCGTTTATTTGCCTGCAATTTGTAACTGGGCGGAGTGTCGACGTGTATATCTTTGTGCTATATACAAAATTACCTTCCACGACTCCGCTTATGAATTTCCTGTGTCCCTGTGGCTCCACTCCAATGCCGGACTCTTCCACCGGGCCGGGGGCCTCGGCACAAGCCTCTCCGGGGACAGTGGTGGGGCTCGGCTCACCGTCCACTGCGGGCGTCTCCAATGTCTTCTCTTTCTGAACCATTTCAGCGGTTCCACTCAGTGAAAAACCACCGAACTCAGACAATTCAGAAAGCAGCGGTTGGTCTGAAATGTCGCTCAGGAAGCAAGTTATTCAAAGAATGAACCCACAACAAAGACAGCGACGCGAGCCGTCTGCTCAACGTTGACGTTAGTTGCCGTTACAATGAGCACGATTCTCAGAAAATTCTGGAAAATTTTGCAAATAGTTCTACAAGATATATTCAAAAACGCTATTTTGTCGTTTAGAAAAACATAGATGTCGCTTAATATATAAAGAAGAACAAGACGTTCGCACGCTTTTGTCCGATCATTATCTTTTCTTTATGGAGGCTTTGCCCTAGTTTTTCTGCCCTTCTTCCTGTTTACACCGAGTGCGCATGCTCCTGAAACTAGATTAAACCAGTCAGAACTGGATCTGAGTGACAAAACACCACAAAGATGTTTTCAGGTAAAAAAAGATAGTTAACGTTCTAATTCCGAAATGCTAAAAAACAGCAATATTCTGCCACTTGAAAAGGTTTAATTACCTCGTTTTGAAAGAAAGACAACGTTAGTTTTATTAGATATGAATGCAGTTTACAACAATCGCTTCTGTATTAAAAAAATCTAGTAAATACACATACTATTTAAATAGGCAGTTATAATGCACATTTTTTAACTATGACGTTAAAAGCACGTATTAGTAAGTTCATATATTTTAACATTTTCCGCTATAAGCCAGATTTATAAATATTCGCAGACTGCTTGAATTGTCACTGTCAGCCGAAACAGCGCTAACCCACTTGCTCGTCTGTGTGATTGTGTTAACTATCTCGACCACTTTGTAAGATCTTGGGATTCCAGTCCATATTAGGAACGCAGCTAATCTCCAACGCTACATTAAAACAGCGGGGAGGTACTGCACATTTGTTATGGTTCCCTCCTGTCAGCATTATACGCATGCTTTGTTCTAAATCAGAGATATACTATAATGCTGCAGTGTAATTACCCAGAATATTATTTTTTTTAATAGTTCAATTATTCCGGAAAAACTGCTCGATAGTTTGACTTATGTACAGGTGATGAGACAAAATTATTGAACAGTTTTTTTATTTAAATCCTGGGTGTAATATAATTTGAGAGTCACCTTGAGCACCTGCTATACAACAGCTGTATCTTACCTACTTTAATTCTGACACCTTAATTTTATCCAAGGAAAATACCAACCTTTGACAAAGTCACTACACCTCTACCAACTTGAGTAACTTGGATTCTTTTACTATTGGCGATACTTGCTCTTGCTAACATTTGATATAATTTACCCCATGGTGCCCAGTACCAGAGCCCTAGACTGTTCAGCCATTACTTACAAAAAATGTTCAAACAGTGTACCGAATAAAAGATGTATTAAAAAAGAAAAACAAGTTACAAGTGCACTCAATTGGGTTTTATTTAACTTTAGTACATCCACATGTTCTACATCCCATCCCCATAATTCTATTTCACCCATTAATACTCCCTCACTCCAAACCCATAATTGTCCCTGCATCACACAATGAACCCCATGTGTATTCAGTTTGGCAGAGGTCAGGTGGGGGCCATAAGGACTTTCACAGGTTTTAGCTGTGGCTTGCTTTTAAAAGAGCAACCTGGGTGTGCTGCCAGGAGGCTCCAGTTATGAACAAGCCTCACTTTGTTTTAGCACTGTAGCTTGGCCTAAGAGGTCATGGATACGACCAAAAAGGTTCAAAGACAGTGCAATTTGCTTCAATTCGCCCCATTAAATAGCAAACACAGAAAAAGTGACATTCCTGCAGTTTGTGTACTTACCCGTGGTCTCTAAAGTGCAGGGTGCAGTCTTGAGTCTCCCGAAATAAAGAAACACTTTAGCTTTGATCTTGAGCTTTTTCTTTGTCATTGTATCCAGAATTCAACCAAATGAAAGAATTAATAAAATACATACAAGTTGTAAGCACATTTAGTTGGGTTTTATTTAGGTTTGTAGTACATTAACATGTATTACATTCCCTCCCAATAACTCCATTTCACTTCTTTATCCTATTAAAAAGACTCCATACCATTTAAATTTGATTTTACATTTAAATAAACTTTAAAAAAATTTAATTTCACTTATTTCTTTTTTTTAAACTTCTTTTACTACTTTCTTTACAAATTTCCACTTCAATAGAAGGTGTTAGCTTGCAGAAACAAAACAAACAGAAACTAATGCAACAAAACATAAAGACAGTGTTGCAGTTGGAGCCGGTCCTTGGCCCTGAGGTAAGTGTCAGCTTCTTCTGTAGCAGGCCTCTTGTTACCTCTTCATTTTCTGCTGTGCCTGCTTCAATAAAGTGTCGAAGTCTAGTGCATTAAACTTCCTTTTTGCAGGAAATGGATCATACTCTCTGCTTGAATCTGAAACGAGAAGGGCAACAATTCAACTTTGAAAGACACCAGCCTATCCCAGAGCCAAAGTCAAATTTGTTTGGCGTTAAAAAAAAACACATCAGTACAAGCTTATTAAACTAAGTGCCACAAGGTACCACTTTAAAAGCAACTCTTACCCAAGTCAGAATAGTTGGTCTTGCAGAACTGTCTTCTCCCACCAAAACAAAGATCAAATGGCAGCTCATCAGGTTTGCGCAGCTTGCTTCCATTTTCAATAGCAGTGAAAGCGTTGTGGGTGTTGTAATAGGTCACAAACCCATAGTTGTCCCTGCATCACAAATGACAAGAGTGTGTATTCAGTTTGGCAGAGGTCAGGTGGGGGCCATAAGGACTTTCACAGGTTTTAGCTGTGGCTTGCTTTTAAAAGAGCAACCTGGGTGTGCTGCCAGGAGGCCCCAGTTATGAACAAGCCTTACTTTGCTTTAGCACTGTAGCTTGGCCTAAGAGGTCATGGAGACGACCAAAAAGGTTCAAAGACAGTGCAATTTGCCCCATTCAAAAGCAAACACTAAAATGTAACATTCCTGCTGTTTGTACTTACCCTTGGTCTCTAAAGTGCAGGGTGCAGTCTTCAATCTCACCAAATAAAGAGAAACGCTCCCTGAGCTCTTTCTGGGTCATTGAACCTCGAATTCGACCAACATAAACAACTCTGCGCTCCTCCTGAGAAAAAAAAACATTTAAAGTTTAAAACACACTGTATTCTTCTTACAAGCCTGTACACCCAGGTAAAAGTTTACTTACAATGGCTTTCTCTTTGCGCCTTCTCATCTCCTCACTATCTATCTTTAAACCGTGACCGTATCCAGGACTGTATGAGGGACTGAAAAAGATGAAGAAGGGCGTTAAAAGTATGTCCAATTAAAGAAACGACTGCGTACCATGCAGACGACAATAATAATAATAATAATAATAAATAATAATAATAATAATAATAATAATAAGCACCTGTGCATTCTTCTGCTTCCACTCCACTGTGCTCGTCTATCAGGGGATCGAGATCGTGACCTGGAGCGACTCCACGAGCCAGAACGAGAGGAAGAGTAGGAGTACCTCCTCCTCCTGGGCGGAGAGCGGGACACAGAGGGAGAGGAACGGGACGAAGAACGGGATGAGGAGCTGGAACTGCTCTCAGAGATACGAGAACGATACCTAGAGAATATAGAAAATAGAAATCCCATTAAAAAGAAGCTGAGGAAACTATAATCCAGAAATCCTAGAACTACTGTGCTGCATAAAGCAGATGTTGACAAATTCAAACCTTTTCTTAGGTGGTGAGCGTGATCTCAAGGAATGAGAGTCTGACTCTGAATCGCTGGACACAGGACTGGAAGATCGATGGGATCTTTTTCTAGACCGAGCTCCAGATCTGAGGCTGGGTGCCTGTGAAGTATGTCGACGGTAGGACCTTCTCCTTGGACTCTCTTTAACATTGAAATCACTGTCCTGTCGAGCAGGAGAAGCATCAGGAGTTTCCAGAACGGAATTTCTTTCTATGCCATCAGTTCTGTGTTCCAGAGGCTTCGTCGATGGAAAATGTTTCACTTTAGGTGTAATTGCAGGTTGTGCCTTGGCAGGTGGAGTCTGTGTAGTGGCTGCCGTTTGTTGTTTAATTGGCTTAATCGTGATAAACGCCTGCTGTTTGACATTCCAACGCTTCCCTTGCTCTCCATCAGAAGCGCCTCTGTTGGGGAGGCAGTAGTCATGGTCCATGCACGCCAAGTGGGGCGCTATGGTAGCGACAGCAGGAGTGGGTTGGCTGCGGGACCGGACCGAGGGCAGCGGCCGGGGTTCAATCTGGATTGCCTTGGAAGAGCTCAACTTGGTGGTCTCGGTGGCCTTGCCCTTTCCTAGTAGAGCCACCGGGGCCAGAGGTTTCCACATCTGGTGGGGAGGAGTGGCTGGAGGAGTCAAAGCTGTGGCGAAGACAAAAAAGCGCTACACAATTATAACCAACATTTAAGCAAGCAAGGGTCAGATCATCTATTAACTTCATAATGTCCTTGTCTATAATTATAAATTCTCAGGTGTCACTTGTTTACCTGCAGTGCTTGAGACATGGTTAGCTTTCACACGCTCCACAATCGTGTTCTCAGGAGCCAACTCAACACTGCAAAAGGAGGCACGTGTGCGTTAGTACATCAGTGGTGAACAGTGCAGCTCGTATCCCAGTCTGTCTCCGGCTTTTAATGCATCATGGTCTTTGGACACATTTTCATAGCGGTGAGACCGTTACTGTGGCTGGACGGCGGCAAGGTTTGCGGTAGGTCTTGGCAAAAAGTGGATGCGTGACACCACGCAGAGCAAACTGTGCAACTTGTACAGAGCAGCTTGAGGGCTGTAGGGTAACTCACCTCGAGTTTCCTACAGCTGCTGCTCTACCAGAGACCTCCGGCACACAATGCTCCTCTTTGGCTGGAGGGAGAAGCAGGTAAATGCATTAACATAAATAACGGATGAAACGTACAAACCGAAAGTGAGAAATTTCAGATTATATGGACAAAAGTGCATTGGTTGGGAACAATTCTTTTTTCACTACATGGTCAGCAGCTACTTTAGCCATGCAGTTGGGTAACAGTCTAGGCACTTGTTAGAGTTGGGGACTGTACATCTGCACAAACAAAGACAGCAGGGCGAGAGTTAAATGGATTTGCGGACAGGGCAGATTTCCAGCAGCTGAGCAGACAAGAGCACAAAAGCAGCTTTCCTGCCCCCTGCAGCACTCATCTAATAAAAAGGGAAATGTTTCAGTGGTTCACTGACAGAAATCCTGCCATCACACAGTCCGCGTGTTGAGCAGGCTTTTTGTGAGGATCAGATAAGCATGAAGTTCACATGAATATTAATGTTCCATAGGTCGCTTTGATGGACTATGAACCCAGATGGTCCTTGTACATACTGTACGTATGTGCATAGGGAATGGATTTCCTTGCAGAGACTTTCAGCACATCTTTGTGCCTTGTAATCAAAGCCCTCCTCCCACTAACTGTAGACAGTGCTGCAATGTTGTATCCCACTTCCAATGCACCAGCAGGACAAACAGTACTATGACAACATTACCCTGGGAGGTAAGGTATTTAACCAATGTCATGTTATCTTCACTACCAGCAGCTTATTAATATTGTTTTTAAGGTTGAATTATTACCTTGTGTTTCCTCAAACTGTTCCAGAAGGCTGGTCAGATCAGATGCTTCAATACCTAAAACAAATTAGACATTTAAGGCTATCGAACAAAAATCCAGAATGAAGTGCTTTGAAGTACTACATATTTAGACTCAGATTCTAATATTACACAAGGCTTACCCATCTCTGTGGTGAAGGACTCGATCAGCTCCTGTGTGGGGCTCTTTGTCCTTTTCGGCGAAGTAGTGCAGTTCCCTTTAGTTTCAAGCGCAACAGGTCGTACCTTCAGACTCTGGGGTTCAGAATGACGAGAGGCTGAAGAAGAGTTAACACTGACTGTAACTTTTGAGGACCTGCTGGGTTTATTTAATGAGGTAGCAGTAGTGGCTTCAGGCACCCTCATGGAAACAGTGGTGTTCTGTGGGACACTGGGAACAGACACCTTAGCAGCAGTTGGTTTGATCACCTCTGTAGTGGTTTGAGGACAGGACTTTGGGAGTTCTGCAGACTTGGGATATGCACCATTGCCAGTAGAAAGCACAGGGGACGAGTTGGGCTGACCGACTTCTAGAGACGCGGAGCTCTGAGGCACAGTAGTTACTGCAGGCTGCACAGTGGCGGTTTGCAGTGTAGACAGTTTTTCCGCTGCACTGGGGGCAGGAACTGGGGGCTTCTGAATGGGAGAAGGCGTTTGCTGAGGTTTGGGAACAGTAGTAGCAGCTGAAACTTTGCTAGATGAGGAAACCATGTAGGCCGGCGGGGCCAGAAGTGCCTCGGGCGTCGGTGGTGCAGCAGGTCCCCTTGGCTGCCAAGCAGGCTTGATCTCAACCACCTCCTTTGTTGTGACGGGTCGTCGATCCTTGGTGGTGGGGTCGGGCAGGCAGGGGATTGGGGGAAGCTCTTTGGGAAGCTCCTGCAGGCTGGGCCATTTGGTGCTGTTGCCATCTTGGTTTCCCATCGGAGCAGGCTTTTTTTGCTGCCGGAGCCGCCGGTATTCTGCTAAACTGAGCGACTTGGGCTTTGGTTCTGGGGCCGCTGGGGCCACAGGAAGAAGGGCCTCATTAACAGGTGGAGCCATGTGGGGCGTTACGGGACTAGGAGCAGCAGCAGCTGCAGGGCTTTCTGAAGACGGTGGGGGCAGCACAGCCAGGGGAGCCACTGACGGGGCCTCCAGCTTCTCAGAGGCTGGAGCCGGCCGTTTCTCTACTTCAACGGCCTTCTGGGAGTTCTGTGTTGGGGGTGAACAGACTGACCGACTTTTCGCCAGGCCACTGTTCACTGGAACTTTGTCCTGTCTGGTTAATACAGACGTAGGTGCTTGTGTGTGCATGGCAGGCAACAGTGCTGTCGCCGTGATTCCTGCTCGAGTCTTAGCTTGGCACAAATTTATTTCCTTTGGTTTTTCAGAGAAAGAAGTTAGAGTTGCTGCAGGAGGAACCTTTGGTACTTTAGATTTCTTCTCTTTTTTAACAGACTTATTTTGGGGCTTTCGAGCTGCCTCCTGTGACATTCCACTTACTCTGCCACTTCTAAGAACCCTACCTTCCATAGGTTGGGGCTGTGGCTCTTCCTTACATTTCTTTTTCCTTCTCCTGCGACAAGGGAATTTCTCTTTAATGTCCTCCTTTTGTTTTTTAGTGATCGTCTTGTCCTTTGCATCTGAACACACTTCTAGTGTTGCAGAGGCTGCCTTCTGTAGCGGCTCAGTGACTGTTACATCATCATCATCAACAACTACAAATATATGCTCAGAGCTGTCTGAGGCCTCCTCTGTTGCTTCATCAGCCAAATTCTGCTCATTTTCTGTAGACTGTTCTATAAGGGGCAGAGGTAGCGGGAGACCCAGGTCTGGAATGGCCAGGATGGGATCTCCATTCTCCGCCTGGTCCACAACCTCGAGCAAGATGCCACCTTCAGGCAACATCTGTTCCGCATCATCATTCTCCATGCAAATGGCCATACAGTATGGGTGCATGTGCCTGACCAAATCCCCCAGACTAACTGAAAGACCATCCTGAGTATCCTGCTCAAAGTTCACAGGAAGCGGGAGGCTGAGGCCCTCCCAGTCCAAGAGGCTGTGGTCAGGAGACAAACTGTGCCTCACTGGGCTTGGAGTGAGGGAATTCTCATCTTCCTCTTCCCCGTCACTCCTTTGGAGAGAGTCTGGCTGCATTCTGGGAAGAGTCTGAAAATAAATCAAAAACGATTATATAAGCCGTCAACTCATTTATATAAAAAGGACAGATTAGGTTTGGGAAACACTACCTTTCCAGTTGATATGGGTCTTGAGCTAAAAAGCAAGTCTTTTTCAGGTGGGGAACGGGTTTGACCCAGCAATCTCCTGAGCTACAGACAACAAAAACAAAAGCATAACAGCATTGTTTTACAATCATCTAAGAGCAGTGACATTTGTTAAGAACGACACAGATCGGCAGCTTCCCCTTGCTCTGCCTCAAGCTCTAAGGCCAGATAAGCAGGAATCTGGAGGAGGCACTGACTTAGGTATGGCAGCTGGCTACTCACCGGGGAGTGTTCCCTGCCCTTCTGATTTGACAGCAGGTCAGAGTCTGGCAGGGTGTCGAACGGGGACAAGTTCTCATCATCCACGTTGTCAAGGATCTCCGTCAGGGCGGTTAGCAGCGTGGCTTCGCTCTCATCATCATCCAGTCCTTTAGCCTGAAAACACACTGCTAGAGGTGAAAACTGCAATTTTATAAAAACGTCTTCTGTCACTTAAATTAAATGAATCTTACCTCTATCGCTGGCATGTCTTCAAATATAGAAAGGATCGTGGGGTCTATGCAACTCTGCAGGACTTCCAGGGTTTCTACAGAGTTCAGGGCAGAAGCCTAGAAGGGAATAAAATGAGTCAGGTCAAAATAAGCCACGAGTGGCCACCTACAGGTCAAACCCGTGTCTACAAGTGCTCAACTAACCCACAAAACAAGTGAATGGACATAAAAGTGCTTCCACGCAAGTTAATCAAACCAGACAGTTTTGACATTTTGGGCCAAATTACAAAAATCTGCACTTCATTACTGGCATAGCAGTAGTTTATTTCAACACATCTACACTTTGCTTGTAGGAGCAGGGAATTTAAGTGTTTTGCAGGAATGTCACAAGATGAATCTCCAACATGGATCTTAACATAGATAATATACCTTAATCTATAGTGTGTGCAAAAGGCTTGCTTAAAAAAAAGGGACAACTGTAATTTAAACAAATTAAATTGTTTACGTGTGGTTCAATAGAATGTGATGTTGAGCTGCCTGGTCTGAAACCACACTTCCAACTAGACCTAAATAATATGTAGACATACACCGAGTGGTACACAAAACCTTTTGCATTTTCATATAAAAGCGCAGTAGCCTTCCACAAAGACCCACGTGTTCCCGTCTACACATGGACACAGGGCGCAGACATGTTGCAGCCTCGCCCTGTCCAAAGGGAGGCCACCAACCCACGTGTTGCACTACAACAAACTGGAGCAGGGCCCGGAGCCCAGCTGCCGTTCGCTGCTATTTTGGACACCACGATTATATAGAGACGGTGGCCAATGTAGTAACAAATACAACTTAAAACTTGTTAAAACACTTAGAAAACAATATATACATGTAAAAGGGTGTTAGTGAAGATTTAACTGCATCTCCTGCGCATGTCTGACGGAACTACATGTGACGCACCACATGTGCATTTCCACTGATAACTAGGCAGCGTTACGGTGTTTTCAGCCAGAGACGTGTACAACGTCGCCTCTAAATGCACAAGACGAGCTTCATCGTGAGCATCGTCACCGCAGCGTGCTGGCGCTGAGCCTAAACTACACCGAGGCGAAATCAATTAGCCAGCGTCACCGCCGTCGAGCAATAGAGACGTGCGCACGCGACTGAGTGGCATCTGGCAGCGTTTGTTGCCACGTGTGTCGGACACATGTGCAGCTTAAATGTTGAATATAGACGCGGTTCACACAATCGGCGCACACCGCAGGCCAACACGCAACAACCACGCAGTGCTGTCACCTCATTTGCTTAAAGCACGTTGTATTGTGACGGAGTTCACTGCTGGTTCGCTAGCCGGCCGGCCTGAGCTACAGTCGCCGGTTAGCATTAACATCCAGCTAAAGCCACCAGCTGCTTCATCAAGTGCAACGGAATGTTCAGTGATCATTCAAACTGTAGGCTACGCAACTAGCGACCGTAAAGCCACACGTCCGGGGGGACACTCTGGCTAAGTTTGATGATAGTAGTGTGGCATCCACGTGTCACTTTTCCTTGCAGTGCATTGCAACACACAACGCCTCGCCTCTAAAACAAACACGGATCTCGGAACATTAGGGCGACTTGTTAAGAGACACGGTACAAAGCGCATTCTTTACCTCGTCGAGTGTGTCCAAGGGGAATAAATCCATATTGCACGCAGTTAAAGTCTCCTCGCCTACTCTCCACCGCGCCGCCATCTTGCTAGTATCCCCCACCCCGGCTCGTTTCGGAATGAAAAGTAATGAATCGCACAGTGAGGGAACGAGCTCGCCGGTAGGAAACACGTGGTCCAATATTCCCGGCAAAATGACGCAGTGTGACGGGGTGGGGCAAGTGGATCACGTGGTCCCGTCCCGTCGTAGTCTTTCATAAAACACGTCAGTGAACAAAGGTTTGGGTATATAGGCTGATGATTTTACTTTTTTTCGAACTGAGTGATATGATAATATGTAATTAAAAAAACAATAGCAATAGATTATTGCATTTACTGAGATTTGTTTCTATTGTGGAGTAGTTTGGAGCTATATGAGCTTAACTTTTCTGAAAAAAACTCCCATACAAACTAACATTTAAAAGTTGATGCTGTTCCCTGGTTGATTTGCAAAAAAAGATGTGTGACACAAATACAATGTATACTTTTCATAGACAAAATTATAATTCATTCTTGTGTAAAATACGTTCGAGGTCATAATTAAAAGAAGTAAAAAGCACAATTGTGTGCTGCAATAAGGATGTTCTTGGTCTGAGCGGCAGCAATTACTTTACCCCTGTAAATATCCTTTTTACCACCAGTGGTCGCTGTTCAATAGAAAACCTCAACTTTAGGATTTTTCTATATTGGACCTGTGTAAATATAAAGCTGTTTATCAAGATGCTTTCTCACTATACTATATATGAAGCTGATGAAGTCTGAAACAGATGGCAGGTAGACCTTGAGTATTTATTTTTTAAATGTCATTATAACATATTATATATGTCATTATAAATGACAAATGAAATGTCATCATAACATATTATATACATACATACATAGATAGGAAAAGTACTGGACAATTGGTTTATGAGTTTAATGCACAAAAGAAGGGAATTACGAGAACAAAAGGTATTTTTATGAGAGGTGGAGATTAAACTGGGTCAAATACAAAAGTGGGGTGATGTGCTCCTCATTAGACACATCCCTGTGTCCCATGGTAGCAATGGATTAGAGCCAACAATACAAAACCATCATCTTCTCCATCTTCTGCTTCTTCGGTGCCACCTGATGAACCAAACCGCTCTGTTCCCTCAAAGTTCAAACCTTTCTATGACCTGCAGCAGCTTCCTCTGTGTGGCTCGGCTCTTCGCTGAGCTCATTACGGTGAATCTGAGAAAGCATCTTGTTGCCAAGCAGCTTCAACACAACACACACACCAGGTAACGCCACAGACCCGCTGCAGTAAACGCTCGTTTCTGTGCGCCGGATCATTGCTGGCGCCGGTCCAGACGTCCCTGAGGCAGCAATTAATGATCGCACAGATCAATTGTGTCCCCTGCTGCATTTCCTTTGAAGAGCATGAAGGTTCTGCAGAAAACGAGAGCATTTTAGTCATTTGCTACAACAACAAAAAGCCCACGTGTAAAAATATTTATAATCTAAGTTTGTTTTCTCCAGTATGTCGAGAACCGTTTGATTCCCACCCCCTTTTCTACATGTGTGTTCCTGAGCCCCAAATAGCTGATGAATGAGGAAGTGATGTTGTTTTTCCTCTCTGCAGGTTTTTACTTTTACGTAATCAACCCCAAAGTTCCTTGTTTCCTGGTGGTTCCAGGTCTGAATGCTTTCTCTGTGTCGGACGACACGACGGCCCCTCACGCCTGCTCGCCTTCACCTGTCATGTTCCTATGAGCTCACTGCTGTTTCCTCCACAGCGCGTTCTCTGGTACGTCGTGGGCTGCGTATACTGTACATCAGTTGGAGCTTGTCTGCATGTGAGCGAGAGACAGAGAGAGAGAGAGAGAGAGAGAGAGAGAGAAGAACACCACTCTGCCCCGACACACTCCCCAACTGCTACCTACCGCTGCTCTGCCGTTGCCATGGATACAGTGCCCTCTCTCACTCCCCCTCGCTCCTCTCCCTTGGTGGGTATGAAGGGATGAGGCTGGAGGAGAAAGAAGAGGAGAAATGGCTCTGACTGTTACCTCTGCGTCATATTCATACCAGTGCAGCTGAGAGCCCCCCCTCCCTTTCCCTTCGTCCTCCTCCACCTCCTCTTCCCTTCCTTCCCTCCTTTCCTCCTTCCTTCTGAACATCCAATTTGCACACTGCTAGATCTTCCCCTCCATTTGTGCCTCCGATCTGCATCTGCTCATCGCTCTCTCTCTCTCTCTCTCTCTCTCTCTCTCTCTCTCTCCGCTGGCCCAGCTTGGTTTCTTCTGCGTGGCTGACCCAGGCGGACTTTTTCAAGCGAGCGTGGGCACAGAAGCAAAAGCAGGACAAAGGTAAGCACTGACATGGATGGTGTTTAACAGTGTTTGTCTGCGAGAGAGGAATGAAAGGAGCGGAGAGGGTGGCGGTGGTTGGGGGGGGGTCAGCAAAACAAAACAGCTTGAAGACAAAGACGGAGAGGTAAGCACTGACGGCATGAACTCACCTGAGACAAAGTGAGCATTTCTCCGGGAGCCTCTCACGCATTTCACTGGGGAACAGTGTTGTCAGTGCGTGAGAACAAGTGTTTGTGTGCTGTCAGAGGACGAGGTGCTGCGACGGCTCCGCTGCGTGAGTCGACGCGTGCAGCGGCGAGCGAGTCAGTCAGTCAGTCAGTCAGTCAGTCAGTCAGTCAGTCAGTCAGTCAGTCAGTCAGTCAGCGCACTTTGTTGTCTGTCACATAGTGCTGTGGAACTGCTGCTGTGCGTTCCCACAATGGAGCCCCCCCTCCCCACCCCCCACTTCAGGGGGGTGGGGAGGGGGGGACTTCATTATCCACAAGCAGCCTTCTGAGCGATATGTGGATGTGTTGACAGAGCGGGAATCTGTGGACGTGTGTGATCAGAGGCGAGGGGAGCGCGTCTGACGCTGCGTTTAGCGCCGAACTGCGCCGCTTCAAAGCCTAATCACTGCTGGAAGCAGGAGCCATTTCCCAAGTCACACTCGCTCGCCCTCCTTTATTTCTCCTCTCGCTGGACGCGGCGCTCCACCTCTAACGTCTCCTCAAGTTCACGCGTGTACAGCGGGAGCCACAGCGGCGGTCAGAGACCTGGTTGGAGTAGTTTAGCTGTAGTGTGTGTGTGTGTGTGTGTGTGTGTGTGTGTGTAAAGATGGAGGGAAAGGCGAGAGGAGGCAGCCGCTGGGTCGTTCATGGTGTCATTGTGTTCTCTGGGTCCTGAGAACAGAACGGCGCTGGTGTGTGGGGAACCCGATCGTCAGCCTCGGTTCCAGCGCCACAGCTGTTTGTTCTGTCTTAGTGTATCGGTGGTGAGTGACGGACGGCGGGGATCTGAGGCATGTTAAAATGGGCCTGAGCTCACGTGGGACCTCTTTAATGCAGGGGATGATGTGTGGTCTCCAAGGCACCGGCACTAAAGCCCATCACACACAAATGTGCTTATTATTTATTAATATTTATTATTTAACTGTGTTAAATATATAAAGATGGATGTTGTTAGAAATTATTCATACAGAGATTATTCCTTTTCATCATTTGACCAACATAATTTGCCTAATTAGTTTAAACTAATTGCTTTTGCAACCTATTTTACCTGTTGTTTTCTTGGATATTATATACTTTCAATACTTTTATAATAAAGCTTTTTCAAGCATCCTTTTCTTGTATTCGGCGACAGTAACTCACAGTTTGGTCTGTTATCAGTCTGACAGGATAAAGTACGCTGGCAACAAAGACATCCATCTTGTGGAAGTCGGTTATATGCTTGGGTGTTTGCGTAGTGAAGTGTGAGATTATTGAGATTATTGGCTTGGAGCACACGCACATTCGAGCCAAGCGCGCCGACAGAGATGAACGGGAGGAGGAACGGGAGACGAGAGGAGAAGAAAGGAAATGAACCCAAATCGCATCAGGCTGCAGAAAGGTCAAGGTAATATCAACAGGGTAAGGAGATTAAAGTGACAGGGTGAAGTAAGATTAAAAAGCAAGAAAGGAGTGGGAGGAGATAAGGGGCGCGCGGCCTCTGTTTACATGCATGTTGCTGAGTGTGTGTGCGCACGCCTCTCGCCTTCCAATGCGTCTCCAGTGTCCCCGCGCTGCAGGTGGGCTCTGCATTTTTAATCCATACTGTCTGCGGTGATTAACGCCAGTGTTCTCGGCGCGGCGCGAACACCGATGGGAAGGAGACGGAGGAGATGGAAATCTGTCACGCGCCGGGCAGGGAGTGTGTGCGAGTGTGTGTTTGTTTGGCAGTAATGACCCTCTGCCTCTGGGCTCCTACTGAGTGTGTTTATCTCCCACAGCAGCACTGGGCAAAAATAGATGATGCATCACTGCCGCACACGCGCGCGCGCATGCACGCTCGCACGCACACACACACACACGTGCACACAACTTGTGCATTTTCTTGCTCTAATTGCCTCCATTCTGCATTCTCCCCCTCACACATGTGCACAGACACACCAGCGCTCCCCGCTGCATATTACTTACTCCAGTCTCACATACCGTGAAGGCTCTTTCTTCCTATTTCACTCCTCTCTCATTTTCCCTCCCACCAGTGTTGCAATATGCCTATTAATGATGCAGCTAGAGCACCGCTGCCAACTTCCTGCCTCTGACACAGAGAGCGAGCGAGCGAGCGAGCGAGAGAGCGAGCGAGAGGAGTGGAGTTGTGGTGTACATGCCCTGCTTTGTAGCACTTCCTCTTATCTCTCCACCCCTCTGTCTGTGTTGTTTTCCTCAGAGTTGGCCCGTGCGAGCAGCGTGTGGACTGAGCGCAGTTACATCGTTCCGAGCAGAGCCCAACATGTGAGAAGATGTCTGTTGGAGGTTGTGCTTGTCCCGGTGAGTGCCTGCTCTCTCTCTCTCTCTCTCTCTCTCTCTCCTCCTCCGTCTCTCTGTGCTCAGTGGTGCTGTCAGAGAAGATGACTTATGTAAAAGTGCTGCGAAGCCGCCTCGGGCCAGCGTCGAGCTGTGCGACTGTGAGCCTGTGCGTGCGCGGATGTGTGAGACGGCGCTACGCGCTGGACATACGTCCCGAGACGAGGCTACGCGTGCGCCGCGGCGGCCGCACTTCAGGATTGAGTTGTTCAGCAGAGCCTTTCAGTCACGCCAGCTTGCTGTGCAGCAGATCAATGGCTCTTTGAGTTTCGCCACACACACAGGGAGCGAGATATCAATAAGCACTTCACTCGCGGACTCCCTCGTCGCTGTTCTCCTGTTATTTGCCTGCTCCTATAACATTTTCGCTCCTGCGTGCGTAGATGTGTTAACAATACCTGTAATGGTGGTAAATATTCGCCTCGACGCCTCTGAACGCGGCGAGGCCGCGGCGCTTCGGCGCGTTGGCGGCAAAGTGAGCCCACGTCATTATTAGCGGTGCTCCAAAGGATTTAATGAAGTTTCGAATGTGCTTGACTTCCTGTAACGCCGCAAACTGCGCTTTGGTGCATTAGCCCTCGCTGGGACGGTTGCATTCTTGCATGCTTTGGTTTGTTCATCCAGTTGTTATGCTTGGCTGGGCTTCTCCCAGAACCCAGGGCTCCATTTGTTGAGCGCTAAATAATGGTTATATAAAGTATGATCTAGGAAGAAAGAAACCCAGCGCGGCCCGAGTCTGTCCGCACATGTCTGTCGCTGCCGCCGCCGAATGTTTTGGCAGTTTTTTATCACGCAGATCTCATAATCGCTTCTCGCCTTTTTCTTCGCTGCGGAGCAATTCCTCCTCAACGCGACCCCAGCGAGAGCGGGCGGGCTTTTCTTGTGCACAGCGGAAAGCCTCCCAGTGCCAGGGGACAGGCTCTGTGCAGCACAAGGGAGAGAGTGTAACAGATAGAAATTGAATCGCAGCATCTGCTCGGGGGGATCTTAGTGAGGGCAGATTGAATTAGGGTGTCAGTATCATTTTAATGGGGCTGCTCTGATTCATTGGCAGCGGGCTATCAGATGGAATAATATTAAAGGCCTGTGCTTGATGTTCTCCTCTCCACTGTCTCGCTCGCCCCCCCTCCGCTCCCTCCGTTGACAGAGTTTACTGTGGAGCAGGAACTTCTAATGACATCCACATGTTCCTGAAGGACCAGGAACGAGGTCCACCCGAAGGGATTCGCACGTGCAGCGCCGCTCCAGCAAGTCGGGGCTCGCGGCTCTCTTAGATAACCGCAGAGGAACATCGATCAGCGGCGGCTGGCGCCTTCTCCCTGCCCCGTGCGTGCGCTGTAAATCATTACATTTGAAGGCTGGTTTGTTTACATTCTTGTAGGACGGCGGATGGAAGATCCTCCCCATCGCTTCGGAAAAACAACCCCCCCCCCCCTCATCCCGACATTGCGTTCTCCCTCCGTCAGGTCCCGGTGGTGGAACAGAGGGGTCTGTATTTGCATGTGGCAGAGTGTGAGCCTGTAATGAGAAACAGACTCCTCCAGTCTGTCCGGTTTGCTGACAGCCCCGTGACATCATGTTGTTGTTGTGACTTTGCCGTGAATCAGCCTTTTCGGGGCTTTGTTCCCCGCGTGAGGGAGACGCGTCGTAGCGCGGTGGAGCCAATCACATCCTTTGTTCGCGCTGAATGATAAAAATAGATCGCCTGCGAGCCGAAGACACCCCCCCCCCCTCCATTTTCACATGCACCCACTCAAGCATGCGCTCCCCTCTGCTCACCCTTCCCTCCGTCTGTCACCCACCTCACTCTAACCCCTCCCTCCCGCTTGTGCCTTTCCTCGTCTCACTCTCCTCCCTCCTTTTTTGTCACTCCCTCATCCTTCGCTCATTGCCTTTTGCAGTAACGGTCGCGCTGCCTCATGCAGAAAGTCACATGGCTGCTGATTGAAAAGTGACTTACAGCGGAGCCAAGATGGCAGCCAAGCAGCCAGGGCTTCTTTTGATTATGCTTAGCATTACATCAACACAACAGCCTCCGTTGTGTCTCACTGCCCTGAAACCCACGTGCCCTTACCCCCCCCCCCCTCCTTTTCTTCTCCGCTTCCCCTCATCCCTCCACCCCAGTGAGTCTCTCAGATCTTGTTTGCTAGATCAAAATGGCTGTGTGTGCAGAGGCAGAGAGAAAGGAGGAATGTGTGGGAGACAGAGATGTTGGAGAGTCAGAGAGATGGGGGGTGGGGGGGTGAGAGCTGTAGTGATGTCACATCTGCTGCAGGCCGACAGGATGGCAGAGGGAAGCTGGCATGTGCCACGCAGGGGGGCGACTGAGCGCGTTTGAAGGGAAAAAAACACATTTTCCTTGCTTGAAATGTGCAAGGTAAAATCTAAGCAGGCGTGGAGGCAGAAGGTGACGGTAACTGTGCTCAGACACAACGTAGCTGTGTTCAGATCCGACGGCGTGAGGACGGCGGCGGAGCTACTTTGCGTTGCGCGCGTGAATACAGCACACAAACCATTAAACGGATTGATTTTTCCGTTAGACCTAATAAAAGCTGAAATGAACAGCCAGCCTGGGTTATAGATATCAAAGACAAGCAGTACGTCAATAAAAACATTTACATACTGAATATCGAGTTTACATTGTGGCATCTGCACCACTGATTAGAGATTCCGATGCGAGTCGGCAGCCGCGTCCGCCTCCACGCGCCGTTATCCCCCGCTTTATCTTGACCACATGCTGCTTTACTTCCTCTCGTCACGCCACACTCCTCTGGTTGCAGCCGGTGTTGGTTCTGTCTGCCGCCTTGTTGTGATCGCTACCAGTCGTCTGTCACAACAGCTTCGCTGACAGGTCTGCGCTTCCACGGTGACGTCCAGAAGGGAAGAGCAGGAAAGGAACCTTTTGCCCAGTACTGCGTCTCTGTACATTCGTTTACACAGGCTGAAGGGGCTTTGTTTTAATTAGTGTCACTGCCTTAATAGCATATATAAATAGAATGCCATAGGTTTGTATTGCACCATTCACTCTGAACACTTTTCTAGCATTTGCCAGCAGAGGGAGATGCTGTTCTATTATTCTATGTCACTGCAGGACTTAATAACAACTGATCCAATGTTCTGCCAAAAGGCTTTAAAACTCCCCCGTAGGCATTTGATCATTTATTAACTGAGCACAAATCCAACTGTCTAAATCAAACCCCAGTAGTTTAAAAAGGGAGATTTGAACCTCTATCCGCTCTAAATAATTAACGAAACGATGTAGAGTATAGATTTGCAGGAAGGAGCGATGTGACGACTGCTGGGAGTCAGGTGTGTTTACTTTCTTAAACACATTAAGGCTCTGCTTACTTTATTCCTGACCTTCATGACTCACCTGCTTACTGAGACGCAGCTCAAGTGAAAGCCTCAACACATGTAGCTTTAAAGACCGCAGAATGATTCTGGTCTTGTTTCTAATCTTAGCGTGGCTATTTATTAAAATGTCACTTTATTCCTTACGACTCATAATTAGGACTGACATGTTTCAATACCCTCCAACTTATATAAATGCACTAGTTTAAAAATATTCAGTAAAAATGAAAAAAAAAGTGCAAAAAAAATGACAAAACATGTAATGATTACTTCATGTCTCAGTAAGATCAGGTTTAATACATACTTGGCTTCTACAGTTTTATATTAAATACGCAAAGTATTCAATTTACCGAGTTAAAGCCTCAGTCATTTCCTCCTAACTCTGTCCAACCCATGACATTTTAATCCGACAGCTGGTAGTTTAAATCCAAGGGCATCGTGTCTGTCTAAGAAATCACTAAGGAGATATTATAAAGGGCCTGCAGATTATTTTGATGGCGATATTTGAAAATGGAGACGTCGAATGCATGTGCACACTATTCATACAAACCCATGCGCCTGCGGATCTAAATTCTAGTAGATAATGAACCAAAGAGCGCGTCTTTGCGGGAGACACCTCGCAGCCTCTGGCTCCCGGATCGGACTAATTGGGGCCCCGGGTCCGGGGAAGCGGCCCGCGTTTGCCCCGGTCCGCGCGCCGGGATGGGCGGAGGAGGCTGGAGGAGGCGGGGCCTTTGTTTGTTCGCGTCTCGCTGGCAGGAACAAAGGGTCCTGTAGTAGTAGTAGTAGATGGTAGCGCGGTCCGCCGAGCGAATGACGTTGAAATTACAAACCCGGGGCTGCGGACGTGACTGAGCCGGGGGATCCAGCGGGACGGTGCTACTTCCCGCCTCTTGTCGCCTTGTTTGGCATCGGAGGGCGCGCGTCGTCGCCGGTCGGTCGTTGTCGGCCGTTGGAGCCTCCCCCCGTCCAGCCGCCCCGGCTAGCAGCGCAGCTAGCTGGCTAGGAGCGCCGCGGTTCGCCCTTCCTTTCTCTGCAGGTAACCCCGCTCACCGCAGCCCGGAAGCACGCGCGACCGGCTCGGCTCGGCCCGCTTCGTGGGCGGCGGTGATGGCTGCGCGTTGCGCGGCCGCGCAGAGCGGCTCAGCGGTGACATTAGTCCTCCGCAGGCGCTCAATGAGCGCGGCCTGCGGTTCGGCGCGCGCCCGCGCCGCGCGCTGGAGTGGCCGCTGCGCCCTCGGAAGCGTCGCCGGGACGCGGACGCGGACGCCGGCCAGGCGCAGGACGCGTTGGACGTGTGCGGGGTTCACTGGCGGGTGTCCAGCCTCTGGATGCGGCCCCGTTGTTTGAATGAAGTCTCCAAGCGGATAAAACTGCCAGTGTTTGTGTGTGGAGTTGACCTTTGTTAGAGCATAATTAGTGTCAGCGCTCGTTCATCGTTATAGGAGTTCTTCTCTGTAGAAGAAGCGATCGTTCGCATTTATATTCGTGCTTCAGATGGACTGGGATTAGTAATCTGCAGATATTGTGTAGATGTGTTTAATGCTGGTGACTGGCCCTTTTCAGGCTCTGTGATGTTTGGGTCTATTAATTCTATTCATGTCTTTCATACGTTTCACAAAATGAAATATGAATCATTGTTTTGTCGAAAACCGTGTGACAATGGACACAGAACTCTGTGCATTAGCATCAGATTAAACAAAGATTGATCATAGGGGCCTGAGTGCTGTGTGGTGTTGGGGGTGGGCCTTAGGGGTCGGGGGTAACGCAGAGACCCATTGTTGGATGCTCCTGAACAGGTTTGGCCACATAGTAATGGGAGGAGAGGATGACCTCCCCTGACTTCTCTGGGAAGAGGACAGCGAGGAAGAAAAGACTGAACGCAAATGAAGGAGGAGTTGTAGTTGTTCTGGGGTCTGGACTGTGCCGTGAATGGGGGGGGCGGCCGGATCAGAGTTCACATGGATCCGCTGGTTTGGTCCTGTGTGGAAGTTTGAGAAAGTGCGTCCCCCAGTTTAAATCGCTGTTTAAAGGGCCGAGCGTTGACTGGAGGGTGACTGGGACGGGACGACCTGGTCTAAAGGGGCTCTTCCCGAACCTTGTGGCCGGCCGCCTGTGGTTCACATGCAACCGCCTTCTCTGTGAACTCCTCACCAGTAGAGATACAGAATAGAGGTTTTCCTAGAGCCCCGACGCGAGGATGAATGCCTTATCTGGGCTCAGAAGGGTTAACAACAGTCAGGGTAGGCAGTGGGGGGATGGGTTGGATGAGGCAGCTAGAGGGGAGACCCAGACAAACAGTGCCGAGGAACATGGGTAGAATCTAATGGGGCCGTGTGTAATGAAAAGGCTTCCTATAGGTTTGGATGGTGCAAGGACACGAAGATCATAGCAGATCATCTTTGTTCCTGCGCCCCCACCCCCCACCGCTTGTTTTTTCAGATTTCTGCAGGCTAATAAATAATGCTGTCTTTCCCTGATGATGCTTTGCTTTCTTGTCCATTTGCCAGATTGAAGATGCATTAGATAATGAAAGCAGCAGGAAATTGTTTTGGCAGGGCGCTTTTATTTGAGTAAATCTCAACGAAATCATCCAACATTAGATTACTTAGATGATGCTGTGATTTGAATGAGCTAAATCTAAAGTAATCTAAATCTCCTCTAAATCTCTGCTCTCCTCCTCCTCCCCCTCCCCCCCCTCCTCCTCTGTTGCGGGCGTGTGTGCAGGCTGTTCGTCAAAGTCATTCAAGCTGTACTCTCCTAAGGAGCCCCCCAACGGCGGCAGCTTTCCCCCCTTCCACCCAGGCGCTATGCTGGACAGAGATGTGGGGTAGGTCTGGGTTGTGCTCTCAGGACGTCCACTGAAATAGTTAACTGGGTCATCTTTTGCATTAACACTGTTATTCTTCTGATTTTTTTTTCTTCATAAATGATTTAAGTCTTAACATATTAATTTGTTGACTTGACCTAGATATGTTTCCTAAAGATCTTTAGATGCTGGCTGCTTTCATGAATAATGATCTGTGCTGATATTTATGCCTGGTATTTTTGTGTGCGTAGTTTAGAGAAGCACGTTATGAATGTGTGGCCTAAATAAATAAAAAAAAAAGAGAAGAAACACTTGCCTTAATTAAAAGTGGCGTCACGCCAACATGGAGGCTTTTATACACTTTATTTACTTCTGCAAGTTTAAAATTTTACTAAAACATATGTTTTTTTTGCAATGTGGATTTTTAGTTAAGGTTTTCTTTGTTTTGGTCAAATAAAATAAATTGACTGTTGACATTTAAAGTTTCATAAAAGGTCACATCAGATAAAGGCAGACAGTGGTTGCTCATTGTGGTGTTTTCTTCCTCAGGCCTACACCCATGTACCCTCCGTCATACATGGAGCCTGGAATGGGGTGAGTGAACATACACTTGTGGTCTGAACCGGCTCAGGAGTAATTTGTGAAATGTTTACGCTGCGCGCTCGAGGTTCGTGTTAAACATTTATCAAACCGTAGGATCGCTCCTGGTTTGAATAATCTGTTTGCACTGCGGGTGTGGACAAGCTGCAAAGGTTGGAGCGCTGAATGCTGTGTTCTGTTCAGGAGACCCACACCGTACGGGAACCAGACGGACTACAGGATATACGAGCTGAACAAACGGCTACAGAACTGGACGGAGGTGAGAGTCGCTCACACAGAGAGCAGTTGGGAGTAGACTCTCAGGCCTGTTGTAATTCTGGATCTGCATATCTGCAAATCTCTTACTGCTGCCACGTTCCCCCAGCTGCTGTTTGTGTTACTGACCATCCCGGGGATTTGTGGAAAATTAAGCTTGACCATTTACTGACTTTATTTATGCTTAGGCTGTAATAAGTTTATCTGATTGACCTTGCTAAAATGTAATATGAGTAACCATGTGTATGCCTGTGTAACAAAAGGTACATGCACAGTATCCTCTGTAAAGTGGGGGGTAATTACAGCCTTCCTTCCACTAACCTCTCATAATTTTAATTGCAACATGCTGTTTTTAGGTTTAGTACCTCGTTACTGCGGCAACACATGGGTTAGTTTCAAGCAAACGCCAACTCTTTTTGGAAAAGATTAGAGCCACTTGCCTGAATTCATGTTAGCGTGGCGCACAAAGCTTTGCTCATGTAATCTGTAAAGTTACACAAACCAATATTCTGTTGAAGAGATTGTATAGAAAGAGAAGGAGGATTACAGATGTGATTCATTTGGGGAAATGGGAATCTTTGCTCCTTTTTTTTTTTCAAGGGGAAATTTTGGAAATAGGTTGTTTCTTATTTATATGTAACTTCCTCACTAATTGATATTTGACTCCCACACTACCAAATTTATTCAGAGTTTGTCCTAAACTGTAACCTCTTTTTGTTGGTGCCATTGTCCTCCATCAATTATAGGAAATGAACCAGAATGCTTTGGGCACATACAGGATCGTTTGAGTGTGGGTTCTTTTATCATGATTATGCACAGAAGTAAATGGGCTTGCCTATCATTTACCAAGGCTTTATTTTTAACCTTTTGAAGAACTAAAAAGGTGATCTTAATTTCTTCTTCTCTGCTCTTAGGACTGTGACAATCTGTGGTGGGATGCCTTCACCACGGAGTTCTTTGAAGATGACGCCATGCTCACCATCACTTTCTGTCTTGAAGATGGACCCAAACGATACAGTAAAAATTATTTTAATCAAATTATATCCTATTAATCTCCATGGTGTGTGCCTTATCTTCAAATAATGCAAATGTCATTTTGACTGATATTTCCTTGTGTTGTTGATTTCTGTCTGCAGCCATTGGCAGGACGTTGATTCCGCGCTACTTTCGAAGTATTTTTGAGGGGGGTGCCACTGAGCTGTTTTATGTTTTGAAGCATCCAAAAGAGTCCTTCCACAGTAACTTTGTGTCACTCGACTGTGATCAGTGTACCATGGTGACCCAGAATGGCAAACCCATGTTCACACAGGTACAGTTACTGTCAGGAATTTGCAGAATTCCCAACACTTTGTGTTGCTGGTGCCTTAGCTTTATCTTCTGTTGCTTAGGTTTGTGTGGAGGGCCGTCTGTACCTAGAGTTCATGTTTGATGACATGATGAGGATCAAGACATGGCACTTCAGCATCAGACAGCACAGAGAGGTTCTACCAAGGAGCATTTTGGCAATGCATGTAAGTTTCAGGCCTAAACAACACACACACTACTATTCTGTACATAGATTCACTCAAATCACTGTTTGTTCTAAAAAATGCAGGATCCACAGATGCTCGATCAGCTGGCTAAAAATATCACCAGATGTGGACTGTCTAATTCCACACTCAACTACCTCCGTGTAAGATTACGTGCTTGTGATTATGGCATTCACATTTAATCAATCACTGATTTAACCTCAAGTAGTAATACAGAATCCTCTAAAACGTCTCATCTTTGCTTCCTGTCTCTCTCTCTTTGACTTCTAATAAAGCTATGTGTGATATTGGAGCCCATGCAGGAGTTGATGTCCAGGCATAAGACCTATAGCTTAAGCCCAAGAGACTGCCTAAAGACCTGCCTCTTCCAGAAGTGGCAGCGAATGGTAGCACCTCCAGGTGATGCACACAGCCGTCTCTACGTCCCTTGCGTAGACCTACAGATAATAGATTTAAGATAATTGCTAAAAATACCAATCTCTCATTCTGTGCTTATAGCTGAGCCAGCCAGACAAGCTCCAAATAAGCGGCGGAAAAGGAAGGTGTCCGGCGGAAGCACCGTAAGCTCAGGCGGAGGCAGCAATAACAACAGCAACAGCAAAAAGAAGAGCCCAGCCAACAGCTTTTCACTCTCCAGCCAGGTACCTGTAAGCATTACATCTACTTCACCTTTACCTGCACCTCCAGGTTCAACAGGGCAAAGCGTGGGAGAATGCGATGAGGGTGGAGGGGTGGAGAAAAGTTACTTTTGGTAGAGGGGTCATTCATGTGTGTGGGTACGAGAAGGCGATTGGCAGGTCAGGCATCTGGAGCTGGGGTTTGGATTCAGATGTGGTGGGGGTAGGGAATATGAGACGCAGCAAGCAGATGCCTTGATGTGAGTCGCTGATGGGTGTTTTTATATAGAGGGGCTTCAAGTGACCTCAATACCTAATATATTCGGGGGTGTGGGGTTTGGTCAAACACACTCTAATTTCCAAAGGGAAGCACAAGTTAGGTTTTTTAAAATTCGCTGTATCTACCAACTCCATCAGAGCACACGATTCACACTGCCCTGCTGACTCTGCTTACTTGGTTGCTTGATTGAACGAACGAGACCCGAGGTGGAATGAATTCCTCCCTGTGATGCAGCACTCAAGGATCAGGGATGCCCACTGCTGGCCAGTAAGGGGTCCCTCAGCCCTGGTTCTTGGAACAGTGTGTCACCTACCAATGCTACGGAACCATTGGGGTACATGCTCTGACAACACGTTGTCCTGATGTGATTGGGTTCAGAATGTTGAGGACACTAATATCAGAATCTCAGTACTGATGGTACCTGGTCCCCAAAACCTAAAAGGTAGTATCAATAATTTAGTTAACTTAGTTAATTGAGTTCGATTGCATCTTGACTACAGGCTCAACTCGTTCGTGCAGCAGTCATTCCGCGCACCCCCCTGTGTTATGGGGATAATATGTACCGGCCCTTGCTGTCCCCTTTAGGACGTGATGATGGTGGGGGAGCCCACTCTGATGGGAGGGGAGTTTGGTGACGAGGACGAGCGTCTGATCACGCGGCTGGAGAACACGCAGTACGATGGGGCGAATGGCCTGGAGGATGAGGACAGTTTCACCAGCTCGCCTGCACTGGGGGCACACTCGCCCTGGAACAACAAGGCTCCCTCCAGTCAGGAGAGCAAGAATGACAACTCCCAGTCATCCCAGTAGAGCGCACAGTTCCCAGCCAGCCCCTTTTTTTGTCAGTGCTTAAAAGCTACTGGGATCCACCTGAGCCGATACACTAGCGAGAGGAGTCAGGGAGGCCTCGAGTTCTTTTGTTCTTTGAATGTTTTGGTTGTTCTGTTCCCTTCTGTTATTTTAAAGATAAGCAGATTGATTAGGGGAAGCAGTGATGGCTGAGCTGTTTGCTGTTACACATGGGACAATGCCAGCAAATTCCACCCTTGCTCCCTCACATTGTTGCACATGATTAGTGGTGCTCAGCCTTGGCCCTTCTCTGCTCGGCTCTAGTCGGTCCTCTTAGAGTAGAGGTGTGGTGAGACTTAACCCCGCTCATCCAGCTCACCACGGTGTTTGGGCCAAAGTTGGCATGGCCTGTTGGTCTGAGTGCTCGCCATGGCGACCATGTCGGTGGGTTCTTGTTCCAACCTCGGGTCTCGCAGGTGCGTGTTTTCCTTGACAACGCACCTTGTTGTTTCTGTTGTGCTCATGTAAATGCTTAGCTTTATTTAACTTATTTTTTTGCAGGCTGCAGAGAAGTGTGTGTTCTCTTAGTAACAAAATTCAACGTCAGTTTTTAAAAACTCAATTATTTGTTTTTGTAGGACCTGGTTGGAACAAAAACCTGTACAGTGCCGGAGCTTGAGGACCGGAGTTGAGAACCACTACGCTAAATGTTAAACACACACCCAACCACCCACACACACGCACACACAAACACAAACAAACATTAATATACACACACACACACACACACACACACACACACACACACACACACACACACACACACACACACACACACACACACACAGTCCCTCTCTCTTTCTTTCTTTCTCTCTCCCTCTCTACCAACACACCTACACACACTCACCTACAACACGAAACATTGAGGTACTGGAGAGGCAGCATGTCTGGACCAGAGCACCAGATGCTACAGAAGTGTGTTTTCATTTTCTATGTTTTAGACTTGTTTTGAGTTGTTTTTTTTTCATTCATTTTTGTAAACAGACAAGCAAGCAAACAAACAAACCCCCAGAAATTCTTTGCACTGTTTTCCACTGTTAACTCCAATCTATTTTTCTTATGAATTGACAGTGTATCTAGTTTTCTTTTCTATTATTGCTAATGTAAGAACTGTAAACATCTGAAAACTGCAGTGTATTAATGTATAAGTATTGCTGTTAGATCATTCTTATTGTGATGGTAATAACTCTTATGTACATCTATGCTTGATATAAAGTCATCTGTGTCTCACACTGTCATCAGGTCCATTGTCATTGTGCTTCTAAAACACTACGGTGAGAACAAAGCTGGTGTTTTATTACTGTACTGCATCTTGTTCGATGTGAGTCCAAAGCAGCACACTGAAAACCTCTTCCTCCGCTAAGTTTCCATCGCACACCTGGTCAGGATCTGTCGTCTTGTCATTGGAGAACTGTTTGCTTTGTCTGGGAATTGCTCTCTGGGGGTCCTCTCGTTCCGAGGACGATAACGGAAAACAAATTTGCTACTCAGAATATTTTAAAAACAAGTTTTAACAGGATTGTAAAATAAGAAAAAAAAACTTTTGTATTAACTTAAGTTTCCCAGAAATGTTGTAATCACAATTAAGAAAGCTGCAGACCAAGGAGCTACATGTAAAGATTCTTTAGATATTGATTACACTGCGCTGTTTTATGAAGAATCATTTGTTGGCTTTACTCCTCATGTTTGTGTCTGTGCTTGTATATTTTAGGTAGTACTTTCTGTAAAGGTTATGCTATGTATTCCTCCCTAGAAGTATGAGAAACAATCTAATGTAAAGAGATGAGAAGCCTCTTTAAAGTTTTTTAAACGTGATTTTTAATGGTACAATCACTGATAAAAGAATTTTGCCCTCATTTTAGCAAACTGTATTTATTTTTCTATGTACTGACATTCTGTTAAGGTCCAACCCTCCTGTGTAAGACTCATGGGGAGATATGGAGGAGTCTGTGGGGCCTCTGGGTCAGTTAATGCTAACAGAGGTCAACCCATCACGTGTTTTTTGACATTTGGATCCCAGGTAATTCTTGCCTGTTTTATTTCAGTGGTTCGGTATGTTCACAATAAAGAGAGATTTGTTAGCCATTTTGTGCTGTTTCTGGTCTACCTGAAAACTTATCAGATTCACTGAAATCTAATAAATAACCACATTTAGAGGAATCCTCGACCTGTCGTCTTTCTTTAAGGTGAAGAAGTTCAACTTTATTATAACTGAAGCTTTGATGCTCGGATCTTGGGAATATGTTGCAGCCTTCAGTCAAAGTAAAAGCTACATCATTATTTGATTGATATATTTTTAGTAGGTGATATAACAGGTGGCATATTCTGATTATTCTCTGTCATGGTGTCTTGTCTACCTATAGACTGGACATAGTGTGGCTGGTAAACCCTGCTGACAGCGATTGGATGGTAATTTGCTAATTCCTCCAGCAGAGGTCTCCTGAGGCATGAGGACTGACAATGAAGTCTATCAGAAATGCCACGTGCAGATCCACACAGAGCTAAATAAAAGGGCAAATTCATCATAACCGTCCTACAAATACATGTAATGTATGAGAGTTTGTGGATACACAACTGGCTCTAATTTCAATATAATAATCAATATCTTTGCCAGATTCCTTTGAGTCATTGTTATTGTATGGTATAAATAACGACAAATTTCTAACGAAACCCGTTTGTTTTTTTTTCCATTCGTGAACATTATTCACAGAATGGCACATGTTGAACTTTTTCCCTGGCTTGAAGATTGAAGTGGAATTTACGCAAAGCACTGCCGCTCCTTGCTTGACAAGCACCAGATGACGGAGGAAGCATTTCCCAGCTGTCTGCTGTTGTTGTCGTTGTTGTTGTTTGCACATTGTTCTCCCTGATACCAGACTCTGACGTAGACATAAAAGCCATGTTACTTGGTGAGAAGAGAAGATCCAACAGCTGCTGAGGGGAAGGGCGATAATTGCACTCTAGTTATGGCAAAACACAACTTGGTCATGCTGGTGCTTGACAAGGATTCCACTCAGAGGACCTTCACGTGGGCTCCGTCTCGACTCCAGAACCTCAGGTAAAGGTGAACCAGGTTTGAATAACTGATGAGCAAATGATCGTTCGCTGACTGACGAGGACCCACATTAATGCTCTTCATGCTTTATTTGCATTGAAATAGAGAGGGAAACGATATACAAATACCTTCCTCACAGGTTCCTTTCCATGCAAATATATTTTTTGTCACCATGGTACTAAACTGCTAGTTGTCACATGCAAAGGATGCATTTATTAATGTTTATTTAAAAAATCTGTACATTTGGTTTAATTCTTTGTGCCAATCTGGTTTTGCTCACAGCTGATAGCGGTAAGAGAAGACATACCATCCCAGCTGTTACCATGTCTGGTTTGTGGCCAGCGTTGAGATGCTGCACGTTGCCAAGCGTTCCCCTCCCACTCATCGCTTCCTGCATTTTTAGGATGTGCAGTTGCTTGTTTGCAGATGTGCGCTGCTTCACTCTGAACGACTTGATGATGACTCAGAATTGCATTTTTGCCCTTGCATCCACCTCCAAGAGTTTACGTTCTCAGGTTGGGATTTGAATGAAGTTTGCTTATCCTCCATGATGTCATCCGTTTTGTATACCTGTTCATTTGTATACCTGTTAAAGTCACGCCTGCTTTGACAAGCGCCGCAGTCACACATTCAAAGCTGAAACGTTGGTTTTCTAAGGGTAAACTGACCTTTTATTTACTTCCTTCCCCCCATTTTACCATTTCCCTGTTCCTCACTTTAAGACCCTCCCTCTCCCTCCCTCTGCTCTGTTCCTCTGCCCAGTGTTGTACTCGGTACACACTCCAACAGCTTCAACTTGACCGCAGCTCGTACAGCGGATCGGGTTTCCTCAGCCTATAGAGTCTCACGCCCTTGGAGATCAGCGCTTCTGTGTTCTCCAGCCGAACGAGGTGAGTGGAGGAGGCGCAGAGGAGTTCTCACTCTGCCTCCTGTTGTCTTCTCCTTCTTCTGCTCTCATTCTCTTTATCTCTTTCTCTCTCATCTCTTTGAATTCACTCTTCACATCCTCTCACCCACACTCCGGGACGGGTTTCTCAGTCTGGTCTCAAAGCCCGAATGTGTTGGCGCCCATAGGCTGCTGTGTGTTAGGAGAAGTCTGCGTGTTACTTCATGTTAGTATATTTATACGCAATTCCAGAGATTTCAACAGTTTTCCTCGGTCACAAGAGGAAGTGCATGAGCTCAGTGAGTCAAGGACCTGTCCCTTATAAAGTTATTTACTTAAGAGAGCTGCGCATACAACAACAACCTGCTTTAAAACAGAACAGCGATGAAAGGCTTACTCCCAATTGTTATTGTTCTAAATGAAGTTGTACTGTCATTCTGAGCGATGATATTGGGTTTCGATAAACAGGAGTGATGCCGGTGTCTGTGGCAGATCCAGTTTTTTCGTGTTTGCACTATTAACACACGGACCGGTCCTATAAACCCGTGACGTCCTGACTCTGTCCCTGTATGTTTTTCCCGCAGCGTCTTCAAATGCCAGCACATCCTGTACAAGCTGCCTTTTCATTTCCAAAATGCCATTGTTTGCCACGGCAGCAGTTCGTACGAAGCCGCGCTGCGGCATCTCTGTGTGTGACTCACGCTCCCTGTCTGTGGGTTTCTCTTCATTGTGTCATGTGTTCAGCTGCTTCTCCGCCGGTTCCTCCAGACTCCAACGCGGCACGGCGGAGCTTGTGCCATGAGCTGAACACCCCGACGCCTGTCTCATCTGGAACCATGGGGCCGCGTGGGAGCCACTCGGCACCGCTCAGGGCCGGAGAAGCGGCGATGCTGCTGGGCCTCTGTCTGGCCCAGTCCGCGCCTCCACAGACGTGCTCAGCCCCCCAGCAGAACGTCACCCAGCCTCAGTACCAGAACACTATAGAGGACAATGGCTCCGGCTTCATGGCAGCTCTGGTCCATTCCTTTCTCAACTCAGTCCAGCCTCAGCCGTTTCCTGGAGGTTAGTGTTTAACTATTTCACCCCGTCCGTCGTATGTTGCGTGTGAAACTCAATTTAAACCTTCAGTCCACGCAGAAGACAGGACTGGTTACTGGTTATGTTAATGAATGTTCCAGCCCAGGTGTTGCCCAGTCGATCATTAACCGGTGACACTCACCTGCGCAGCCGAGTGGTTTTTGTTTGTCTCTGCAGTGTGCTTAAGGCGCTCCATGAACAGTCTAAGTTCATATATTCACGTATTACTTCCTGCTTAGTATTGACTTATGAAAGCGAGTAACTTGACACACACATTTGTGTTAACCTTTGCCCAACGCGAAGTTATTGAATGTTAATAGTGTCAGTAGATACCAGGCCATTGACACAGTGACAAAGGCTTTTCTGTCACCGCTCCATGAGGTAGTGGACTGACGGTTGACATATTATTTTTTTTTCCATATTATTAAGTATTGCTTCACAGATGATCCGTAGTTTCGTCCTTCAGGCTCCGGGGTCATTTTCCGTTGACAGAGTGCACACGGAGCTTAGAGGCAAAAGTAAAACCTTATCCATATAATGTGTCACAGACAGATGGCGAGAAGTACAACAATGGCCAACCCGACCGACAAGTCCTCTCAGTTACACACACCTGTGTTTTGTGCACAATATCCACAGTGACTGTGACCAGTGGATCCGTAAACCGCCTCCCGCTGGTCTCCTAGAAACCACTCCATGAAAGTTTCAGATTTCCACTTTTACAATGCGAGCTTTTAAAACGCTTGTCCCGAACCCCGAACACATTGTCCCAGCGTTCGTAATTAGGCCTCTTCTGCTCCGTCTCCTGACGCTGTTCAACTGGTCAATAAATGTCTCCGTCCCGCTTCCTTCTAGACCTGATCCTGAACATAACCGACATGGTGCAGAAAGGGCAGATCAGTCAAAAAACGACCACGGCCGTGAGTACATGACACTTCCATGCACATCGTGTGCACGTGAACACATTGTAAACTTCCACGGAGGCGTCCAGGCTTGTAATCCAAGCGCGTAATCACAAGTGTGTGCTGTTTACGCGTCTCACTGAGCCGACGCTACAAAGACTCTTTCACCCTCGCTGATTGTTCGCAGTCACCGCAGTAACGTTAAACCTCTACTTATTGTGTTAGCGTTTATTACATCACCACGCGTCACAAACCCGCTGCTGATGTGTTCCTGTTCATTTGAGCTGTGACACGTCATGCTTCTGTTCAGGCCCTGGTGTATGAAATAGGCTTCCTGGTCGGCGCCGCCGTCGGCGTCCTGTACATCGTCCTGATGCCTTTGGTCGGCCTCTTCGTGGCCTGCTGCCGTTGCTGCGGCAACTGTGGGGGGACGATGTACCAGAAGCAGACGTCCTCGCTTCACTGTCGCCGGAGGGCGCTCTACTGGAGCGCCTTCGTCGCCACCGCCGTCATCCTGTGAGTGCGCGCATTTGAGCGAGAGAACGCGGAGGACGGCAAACGGTGACGCGTGCTGTGTGTGTGTGTGTGTGTGTGTGTGTGTGTGTGTGTGTGTGTGTGTGTGTGTGTGTGTGTGTGTGACGCCCGCAGCGCCGGCAACATCTGCATGTTCATAAGCAACGCCAACTTTAAAGTGAGCGTGCAGCGCGGTCCAGGGCTGCTCAACACATCAATAGACAACATCAACACCTTTGTGACGGCGGTGCCTCAGGTAAGAAACACACAATGATTTCATCCTCATCCTGATCCTTCAACTGTTGGAAAATGTAAACGGTGACAGTGCACTTATCTGCAGAGAGAGAAGGAAAAGGCTGATAGTGAAAAAGCGGCCTGTCAGCTGTTCGGTGCTCATTTGCAAGCGTTTTTGACAAAAGCTCCTCTATTTGGGTTTTAACCCGCATCTTATGTAACCATGCTTTGATCTTTCTATCGCCAGCAAATCGGCTCTGTGGTGAACGAGAGCCAGACCGTCATTGATGATGTCATCAACAACCTAAACAGTAAGAAACGGGCACAGGTACAAAGTCACAGAACGCGGTTCTGCTGCAGCGTTTGCCCTGATCGTCCGTCTCCTTGATTCAGATATTGGACCCGAGCTGGGATCAGCCATCCAGCAGCGCATGACAGGAACGCTGGGCCCGGTGCTGTCCTCACTCAGCCTCCTGGACCGCGGTATGCTGGATCTGCTTGTTCTGTCCTGCTGCAGTCGGCGCATGTCAGTGCTTGCGAGCACGTCCGACGGAACGCGAGCAGCTTTGTTCACGCGTCACGATCAAAATTCACTTCACACGACTCAGCTCAGCTACTTTCTAATCAGGAAGTTCATGTCAGATCCCGAATTTAAAAAAAAGCTTTACTTCCTCAGACCCTGTAGTTTGTAGGGAATTGGGTCCCTGAACGCCCCCTCACGCATAGAGAAGTAGTTCGGAGCAAACTGCGATTTGAGTGAGTGTGACCTTTGCCGCTCACAGTCATCACTTTTAATTCTCTTTCCAGCATTTACTCATTGTTTCTGTTAATGTAGTTTCCAGTGCATTTTCTTGTTCTTGCTAAAGCAGAACTGACATATTTCCCGCTCCCGCTTAGAGCAACAGGAGGCCAGTTTGCAGCAGAGTAATGTGGAAAATATTCTTAAACCCCTAAATCACACTCTCGTCGCTCCCACTCCCTTTAAAACAAAAAAGATTTTTGAGCCAGAATGTGTCCGATCTGAAAGATGTGTGTTTAAAACGGCCGACCTCTGCGTGTTTCTCCACTGGTCCGAGCAGAGACCGCGAACGTCAGCGTTCTGCTCAACGCACTGAACTCCTCCCTGGTCCAGCTGCAATCCAGCGTCAACCTGCTTCAGAGCAACCTCACCAGCGTTCGCGGTCGCATCAACGACACTCTGTCCGACCCCAACTGCATTGGGTGCGGTTCCCATAAGTCAGAGCTGCAGACACTAACGCTGAACATCTCTGTTAACGTAAGTGCTCCTGAATCACCCAGGAATGTAATAATTTAAAATGAAAAAATCCCACCAGTTAATGGATTTTACAACGCATCACTGTGAAGCAACAGGAAGGTGATCTGTGCAAAGCTGCTCCTGTTGCACAAGACTGTGCATCACTTCATTTTGATTAGTTCTACAGTTTGTCCTACACTCTTCTCTTTGGCCTGGTCTGAAAGACTGAAAACATATAGATAACATTTTTAGAAGTGTGTTTTGTGTGCGTGTTTTGCCGCTGTCTGCTGCCCCCTACAGGTAGTTTAAAGCATGACATGACTGTTCTCCACAGGTGCCTGGTCTGAGCACCTTCCAGTCTGCAGTGAATGAAGTCGTCGCAATCAACCTCACATCCAAAAGACAAGTGGTCAGTGATTCCTGTGATTGAAGGCTTGTGGGCAAAATGAAAGGATTTATGCAATGTATTTATATGCATCTCCATTCACTCCAGGTCAGTGACTTCTTTAACAGCATCCCGCAGATGGTGACCAACAACACCATGACTGTGGTTCAAAGTGAGAAAGCTTTTCTTTATCAGTCAAATACAAACTGGAGGCGAATAGGATCTATCGTGACGACTGTTTGCTGTGTTTGTTTGCTTTCAGGCAGCAAGCAGCAACTGACCAACATAGAAACACAAATCTCCCAGGTTACCAGCAAGATCCCTTTGTCTTCTCTGAACAGCCTGTCCAATTCCCTGACCAATGTGCAGACAGAGATCAACCGGGTCGTCCCTCAAGTCCAGAGCTTTGAATTTATCAGGTAAAATCCCAGAAGATGCGGATGTAAATGTCTTGTTGAACAAAAACCCATAAAGCATCATGGTGTGTGTGTTTTCCTGCAGGTGGAGCGTGACCATAGCCATTTGCTGTGTGGTTCTGCTGGTGGTTGTGTGTAATGTCCTGGGTCTGGTTCTGGGGCCTCTGGGTCTGTCGCCCAGAGCCGACCCGACCAAGCGCTCCTGCGTGGCCGACTGCGGAGGCACCTTCCTCATGATGTGAGTGCTGAGTGGCGTCCGGCTGCATCACTCATAGTCTTGTCCCGTGCAATCGTTCAACCCGTTTGACTTTGGACCCGACCCGTGCCTGCAGGGGTGCGGGTTTCAGCTTCCTGGTGTCCTGGCTCTTCATGATAGTGGTGCTGGTGCTGTTCCTGGTGGGCGGGAATGTTTACACTCTGATCTGTCGGCCCTGGAGCAACGGACAACTGCTACAGGTAGCCACACACACACACACACACACACACACACACACACACACACACACACACACACACACACACACACACACACACACACACACACACACACACACACACACACACACACACTGTCTCTGCGTTAACACCGTTGCCTTTTCTCTCCACAGTTCATCGATAATTCCTTTTTAGCTGCAAACCTTCAGTCTTTAGGACTCAATAGCAGCCTCAGCATCTCTGAAATCTACACGTATGTACTAGAAACATACCATAGTTTCATGAAGCTCGTGATTATTTGACTCGATGTTGACGTTTATTACAGAGACTGTGAGAACAACCAGCCCGTGTGGACGACGCTGCGCCTGTATGAACTCATAAACCTCAACGATTACCTCAACGTGTCCAAAGTGAGTTGATGTGTAAAAAGAAGTAACACCCGCACCTCCAGCAGTGTCACGTCATACGAGCCTCTGTCCTCTAGTACACGGCGCAGATCCAGCAGCAGTTCGACAGCACCAACATGAACCTGTCCTCCATCAACCTCCTGAACCCTCAAGTCGAGAGCCAGCTCCGGAACTTCAGCGCCAACGCTTTGAACGTGGACACCACCGCTTTCACGCAGCAGGTGCGGCCGCTTGTGTGCATCTGCTATTGTTGTACATCACATATGACTTCACGCTGGTTGTGTTTGTGTTTCTCAGACAAACAACATCTCCAGCATCAACCTGAATACCACAGCCAATGTACTGGACAACCTTGCTGCCAATATAGTAAGTCAACATGTTTACATATGATTTATATTTTGCATTATTATTATAAATATAAATACTTTTTCACCTGTCTAGTATCAAATTTATCTTTTTATTTCCAGACAAACACGACTATCAAACAGCAGCTTAACGATGAGGCCACGAACCTGAGGCAGCTCCAGATCAACATAGAAACAATCATCTTACCACAAGTGGTTAGTCTCTGTCTTTGAGGGTCTCTCACTGTGTGCTCACTGTCCCTCTCCATGTTCACCACTCATCTGTAACACATGTATGCGTCACAAATTGCTTGAACTTGCAGAGAAGCCTGAATCTGACCATCCTGAGCCTCACGTCCCTCAGCAGTGAAATCAACGTGAGTACAGTGAGGAGTGAAGGTCTCCTCCCATTTGTCCCCCTGCGTCCTATTTCTTATTGTGGCCTCTCTGGTTCCTCCAGCAAACGGTGGGGGGGCTGCTGCAAAGCGTGGGAGTAGCGCAAGGATTCCTCAACACCAATGTGACACAGATCGTCCGGACCGTGAGTAGAGTCGCGAATCACATGAGCTGGAAGAAAGACTGCAACATGTGCTCTGTTAATGCCCGTGGCGGGTCAGCCGTTTGGCTGGGGGGGGGGTGATGGGGGGGGTTACAGTTCAAAGAGCGTGGACGATCGCGCCCTTCAACATCTGGGCACTTCTCCAAAAATGTTGCTCCCATGCTCTGCTCTGTAGCTGATTACGAAATGCATTATATAAATAGCCCATGTTTTACTGTAACTGCTGCAGCTCCAGAGCGTTTACCCAGAATTCCACAGCGCTGCGACGGCTGGCAATTCACTGACTCCTCATGACTTCCCACTGTAGGGCACATAGAAAATGTGTGGAATTCACGCTGATCCTCTCTCTCTCTCTCTCTCTCTCTCTCTCTCTCTCTCTCTCTCTCTCTCTCCCAGGAGAGCCGGACCTTTCTGAACTGTCAGCTGAGCTACTTCACCGCTTTCGCCCAGTGGGCCAACACCACGGTACCGTCCCTTTGAGCCTCTGTCAGCGCGTCTGCCGTGTGACTCTTTGTGCGTTGGCGTCCACTTTTCACGCTAATGTCTTGTGCCTCAGATCACGCAGCAGGTGGGCCGCTGCCGGCCCGTGGCGGGCGCCATCGACACGGCGCAGGAGATCGTCTGCTTGCAGATTGTGGAATCACTGGTGAGAATGAGATCAGAGATCAGAGGTTCGAAATGCTTCGTCTGTCAAACTGTCAGTCACACGTTCTCCCTCTCTCTCTCTCTCTCTCTCTCTCTCTCTCTCTCGCGCCTTAGAATGCGTTCTGGTTCAGTCTGGGCTGGTGCCTGATGTTCTTTATCCCCAGCATCATCTTTTCTATGAAACTAGCAAAGTACTACAGAAGAATGAAGTCCACTGACGTGTATGAGTAAGTTGCGTAGCAAAATGAAAGCACGCAAACGCAGAATCACGCGGCGGCTTTGCTCACTTTGACTGCTGCCATCTGTGTGTCTCCAGGAATGAGTATCTCAACCACATAAGTATGACTCACATCCCACGGGCCCAGATGAAAGTCACCTGAGAGGACGACACTCCTGCCCAGATGTGACTCTGGTAAAACACCACCAGGTTACGTTCTACTGACGCTTGTCCATTTCCAGGTCTCAGCATCGTGTGGGGAAGCGAAGCACTTATGTGACTGCAGTCACGCCACATTGGAGACCACACGCCACATATTTGAATTGACCTCAGGGCGTCACAGGGCATGAGGGAATCTGCAGGGATTTGTTTTTTATCAGTCCAAATTTATATTTTCATGAGATTTATTTGACCGTGTTCTGCTGCTGCTGGATTCAGTGAATATAAAGTGGTCAATATCAACAAAGTTGTAATTACTATTTCATTTACTTAATATATAAAGAGTAATGAACATTTCAGTTTATTTATTTTTTATATGTTAAATGTTTTACATGTATGCTGTTACTTACTATGTCTTTGATGTTTAAATTTAGCCTTTTATGAACAATGACTTTCTTTTTGGATCTTTTTTGTCCTTTGCACTTCGTCTTATCACAGATGCGTCAGTGGCCACAGATAATCTTTAAGTCCAGTCAGCAGACCTGACTGGTTTGTTGTTGGGAGAAAGGCTGTTTAAATAGCAACTGTAACGCGACAACGCCGTCGCAGAGGAGCCTTCTGTGGCTCATTATACTGAGGCTCTGTTTTGTGTCACCATGTGGAGCCAAGGTGCAACAGGCCCAGACAAGTCTATAATAATGACTATTCCTACAAATCATTACAAATGTAATAAATGATTTACAACATAGAGAGGGGAGAGCTTAGATTTAGTGTCTGCTATATTTATTTTTAAAATTTTTAAGTAGGTTCATAGTGATGGTGGTTTGTGGGGTGTTACTGTGCCAAAGGCATGGGTGATGTGCCAGCCTCAGTCTGTTCATGGCTCTGTGGAAACCTAATTCCAGATGCACAACACTTTTACCGAAATTCCTAGTTATATTTGCACTAATGCTGAAAATCAAAGCACATTTTCCTTCAAGCAATCGCAAAATGATTCCACTCTTTCATGATGACGTGTGAAACCTTTCTCCAGAAATCAGAATGTTATTTGTTCGTAGTGCTGGGACTGTAATTCATCATCTGACATGATCTTTGTACTGTACTGCTGTGTGTACGTCAGTGGCTTTCTGTTATTGTACTCAGCACTTTATACGATCCGTTTGTTCACTGTGGTAAAAGGTTGTGGACATCTCTGAAAACTACTGCTCATTAAAACAGTCTGATCAACACGATCTGATGTGCATTTCTTAAATGTTGCATTTAAAGGCTAATATAATATTTATTGGCTCTAAAGTAATAATCCCCTTTGGTCATTGTCAGTGTTTAGGCCATCTGTAATTAGAACAAGCAAATCGATGGTAATTCGACACCCGAATGATGCAAAACATCGTCATTCAAGGAGCCGAACACAGAAACTGGATCTGGAACGAAAGTGATGCAAAGTGAAGGAGAAGGAGCTGAGGGATAATAATAGACTGGCCACCTAATGTTGGGTATCAGGTTTTCAGCGTTTCTGCAGTTGTCTGCCATTTTTAATGCGCTTTGCACAGACTCGGTTTCTCGCTGTGATTATACCCTCACGCGGCCGTGTGGAACCTGACTGTGTGCTGCGAGAACCCTGCCTCTGTGTGAGCACGGGCTCTGCTGATTCAGAGGTTAGTTAATGACTACGCATTCCTCTCACAGGCCACGGCCATGGCAACATCGGTGCATTTACACACGCAAATCCTTCCAGCAGGTCACATCCAGGCACTGGATCACATGAACTGTGTGTATGGGAACCTAAACACTGTAACATCAACAGTCTGGTTTTCTACTGCCCAAATGTGAAATCAAATATTAGTCCTGACATCTTTAATTATTCCAGGTTGAATGGTTTGGTTACACCTATTGTGCAGTGGTGTGAGTAGCACACGCAGAGCTAACAAACCAGATCTGCAGCAATGTGGAGGAACAGGCACTCGGTAGCCATGGAGACGGCAAATAGCAGGTCTATTAAAAGCAGTTGGCTGAAATATGATTCTTAATAGCTGAAGCAGGAACAACAGATTAAAGCTTACAAATGCCAACCAGGTACAAAAAAAACCCTAGACCAACGAATGCAGAACAATAACACAGGACAGCAAATGGAGGCTTTAACGTTCAGTTTAATACGGCATCTGTTCATCAATACCTGCATGCATGCTTTTTGTTCCCATGGTGGTCTTGTTACCACATACCAGGAGTAAGGTTTACTCCACTTTAATATGTACAACGTGAACGTCAGCCATGGGTTAGGCGGCCGTCTGGGGAAGTCAGGGAAATCCCGGAAACTCTCAGATGCACTGTGAAACTCATGGCACTAAACTGAACCGTCAGTTACCGCGCTGCTTTCAGGGAACACAGCTTGAAATGACTTGACTGTACAAAGCAATCAGAACAGAACAAAGTGGGGTTCGTACTAAAAGTAAAATGATATAAAACTGCCTTTAGAAGCTGATTAAAATGAGCTTTTAATCGTTAAAAGCTCATTTAAACGTTTTACAACCATGAAGAGTCACGGCAGAAATGTGGCACTACCCTGTAAATGAAGAGCAGAACTGCGAACGGCCCTTCTGCAGGATTCTGGAGCCTGATTGTCTGTTGGCGCCCAAGACACTCAGGCATCGATTGATCTTAGTAGTCTCATTACAACATAAATAACATTGTGCTTGCTGGGCTCCACGTTTATGCACAAATACCTCGACTAAAATAACCGATAGAGATTGTTAGAGCGCATTAACAAAAGGCATTCATGATATCAGGCACTTAAATAGAACATTCATTTCAACAGATGCAGACAATACTGCCTCAGGTCATGTAAAAGCACAGGTTTGAGGAGAAAAGCTAGTGTAATACAGCAGGGTTCAACATCTCTAATCGCATTACGCTCACTGGAAACATGAAGGAAGATGTGCAGGAGCGTATGTGAGTCGCCACATGCCCAACCCGCACCGGAATCCTAACTGAATTACCTCTCAAATTGAATATAAAGTTGAACTGTGAGCCACTTTTACTTGCTATTCCGCTTGGAATGTGCTGTGAGCTGGGCTGAAAGGAGACGTGGACAGGGAGGACGACGCGGGGTCGACCAAACGGCTCTGGAGCAACAGCCTCTGTCGACCTGGTAAATGTTTAAGCACTTGTAATAGGTTCTGTACAGAACTAGGCAAGAAGGAAACCTTGGACCCACCTAAATAACAGCACATTAGTCAATGAATAAACACATCAGGCAAAAAGCAGCTCTACTTTGCTACAAGTACATTTTCGCTACTTTAACGGCTAAGAAAGCAACAATATTTTACACAAGGAAAGTCTGAGTTAGTGGCTTTGTTCTGGCTGAGCCTTTACAGGCTAAAACATTGTTCATTAATATATTATTACTTATTGGCGATATAGTGATGAAGGCTAAGCTTATTGAGACTATGCAACGATTTGCTTTCTCATACATGTGCAGTTAAGGCCTATGAGATAAATAACACTTTGGATACTGTTTGTACACATTCATTAAAATTATTTACACAGGTAAGATTCCATAGCTTCTATTATTAATAACTAATCAGTTTAAAACACTCTATAATTGCATTATACTGATGATACCTGTAACATATAACACCCTGCTTCTGTTTAGATCAGATTACCAACATACAAACACACGCTGTGCTTTAGATTTTGGTCACATGTGTGACACGTTTTGTTCTGCATTTGGCTTGTCTATTTTGATGTGAGTCAGACCGGGTTAGCAGGAAGTGCCACCCTGGCCCTCTGCACGCTGGCGCGCGTGGGCTGCTCGGGTGCTCCGGCGGTGGCGGCGTGGCCGCCCAGAGCCGAACCTGAGCCCGGGTCTGCGCCGGCCTCCTGTTTGCCCGCAGGCTGACGGGGAGGAGCAGGGGGGGGGAACAGCGGGGACTGGAGGATGTCCACGTACCGCTGGCTGGGCTTGGTCTCCCGCTGCAGGACCCTTCTGAGCAGGGGCTTCAACAGCCCGATGGTCAACTGGCTGCTGTGGGGGTCTGCGAAGGGAGCGGGGGACGATGAGGAAACTGAGGAAGACGATGGGGAAGGAGGAAGGGTGTCGGGAGAGGGCAGGTTTTTCAGCACCAAGTTTAGAATGGTGGTAACAGTGAGATCCTCGGGGCACAGTGCCCACAGCAGGTCGAGGTAGGGGTCCAGGTCTCGGTGCTGGGCCACCTCACACAGCAGAGTAGTGAATATCTCCTTATTGAGCAGCGGACTCTGTTGGCAGAACTCCTGGGCCACCTGCGTGACCCGCTTCCACTCCCGCTTGGCCATGAGGATCCTGAGCGCCTGCAGGATGCCGTTCGGCCGCCAGCTGACCAGCAGCAGCTCCACCTCCAGGTCCAGGGCCTGGTCCCCGTCCGGGCCCAGGCTGGACAGGACCGACAGCGCCCGCTTGTACAGCGGGACGTGGCTCTCCCGGCCCTCCCCGGCTCGGCCCCCGGAGAAGCTCCACGACGACGCCGCCAGGCTCAGGCCCAGGCCGGCCGAGCAGTGCTGCTGGGCGAGCTCGAGGAACCTGGGCAGCCAACTGGGCTGGAAGCGGAGGATGGAGTGGCAGAGGAGCTCGAACACCGGCAGGGCGGAGGGGGGGGTGGGGACGGGGGACTTGGCTCGGCGGTTGGCGGCGTAATCACCTTTCAGGCTGGGACTGCGCTTTGGCCCGCCGTTGGCGAGGGGGGCTGGGGCGCAGGAGGCCGAGCCGGCGCTCAGGACGGTTTTCCACGCGTCTTGGGAGGCCCGGCTCGTCAGAGAGCCGTCGCCGTTGTAGTGTAGCTGGAGGGCAGCCTGCACAGCTCTCCAGGCTGGGCAGGGGAAGACGCTGAAGATGGAGTTGAGGTAGAGCAGGGACTCTTTGTCCAGCTCGGAGGTCGACAGCAGCCGGGTCACTTCCTTTTCAATCAGACTCTCGCACGCTGCTTCCACCTCCTTAGCGCTGCCCCTGACTAAAGTCCCCTTCACCTCCTCCAGCGACACCAGAGCCTTCAGCTCCGTCTCCAGAGAGCCCATCAGCTTGTCTTTCTCCGCTATAAGTCCACCTCCTCCGTTCTGCGACGGCTCGGCTCCCTTCGGTCTCGACCGCGCGCCGAAGTGGTTCCTGATGATCGTCGCTAATGAGATGGGAGCCTGGAACCGGCCCTCTTTCTTCAGCGCGTCCACCGTGAGCTTGGTGCTGCTCAGGCTCCGCTGCTGGTAGTACTTACAGGCCTCCTCAAAGACCGCTTCCACAAGCAGGGCTCCAGGAGGCACGCTCTCCGCCGAACTGCAGCCGGTGAAGTCCAGGTTAGAGTTCAAGCGTCCAGAGTCCGTCCCCTCGTTCACTATCACGAAAAGTCCTGCTTCTGAGAGCAGGTGCGGCGTCCATCTCTCAGCTCGGCTCGTGTATAACAGCCCCTCTCCCCTCAGGATGACCCGCTCCAGCTCCCTGCCGCAGTTCGCGTCGATCAGGTGCAGGTTTTGCCCGATCAGCATTGCCGCGACGCTCTGGTACATGCAGATGCTCACTTTAGTATGGCGTTGTATCAGATGATTGTCTGCCAGCCTGTAAAGCTGCCGCAGCGCTCCGTCCTGGTGCAGGAGACACAGGCAGCCGGTGCTGAGCAGCAGCAGCAGGCCTCCGCAGCCTGTGGGAGCGCAGTCGTGGATCTCAGGCGCTTCAACAGCTGATAAATATCCTAGACAGTCGGTCACCAGCCTCTTGAAATCAGACTCTTTAGCTGAAGTCTCTTTCAGCGGGGTGTTTCTACATGCAGTGTTTATCCTGAAGAAGCCTTGATAAGGTGACCACGAGAGGAAAAAACTGGAGATGCTCGAAGGTGGTTTCACTTTTAAATCAGGAAGAAGGTAGACGTATTCCCCTGAGCTGATCGCGGCGAATTTGGGGTTATTGTGGAGGGCTATTTTGACTCCACCCAAAACGACAGCCCCCTCCTCGACCTCAAAGTCCCGTCTGCACACGCAGTACCGCAGCTTATTCCTCGTGGAGCCGGCGGCCGGGGAGCTTTCCGACGGCGGCCGCTCCTCGCACCACACGATGAGGTTGGAACACACACACACGGACGCCACTCTGGCCCTCGGGCCGTTGCACAGCTCCGACGTCTGCAGGAGACTCCAGCCGGGTCTCGGCTCCTGAAACCTCCAGAACTCGGCTTTGCCGTTCTCGAACACCACCGCCACAACCGCGGCGTCCCTGCGGCTGCTGTTGTTGTGGTCCAAGTACAGCACGTCCACAACGGGCACGCTTCGCGTCAGCCGCAGATCCAGCTTCTTCTGGCTCTGGAGCAGCTGTGGCCGCTCGTACTTGTCAAAAGTCACGAGGCCGCCGTCGGGCTCGTCCAGGATGACATGGATGTGGCGTCCGTCTGGGCTCAGCCGCACGTTGGACAGGCTTTCCGCGAGTAGTTCACTTAGTCTGTTATTGCCAGTGTAGTCCCCGAAATCTGACAGTTGCTCCAACACCAGCCGCGCCATAACTGCTAGCTGCAGCCTGAACGGCGGGCCGCGGTGTGTAATTAAGTGGCCACAGGGTATTAACTAGCCTGCTAGCTTACGCGGCTCGAGTCGGCTGCGATGATGCTAACCGAGCGGCATCCCGTTACGTCCGCCGAGGGGCTGCATCCCGCTGGAAGCGCCGGCGCGGAGGGATACGTCCACTGACAACCGTCGACCTCCACACGCCCATGTCGGCAAATCACAGCGGAGCCGAAAAAAAGGGCCAAAAGGGACCGCCGATGAAGACTTTAAAGCCCAAGCGAGAGAGGCGCTGCAGTCATTCCGATGCTAGGCTAGCACTGCCCCGCTATCACGGGATTTGTATTTCCGGATAGCGAGTTTGTTTCGCATTAGAGGAGGAGGAGCTAAGCGATGACGCGAGGACCGCAAAGATTTTAGCGAGGCAGCGAGAAGAGCAACTGCAGCCGCGTGGCGGGCTTCAGTCAGCCGTTCACTTAGCAGGTAGCAACGGAAGAGAGTTAAGCATCTTAACATCTTTAAAGTTAAAAAACGAGTCTGTCCGAGCGTCTGTCTGTCATAATTATAATTATGGAAATATGCTAATGCTATTTGGCTGAAAAAGTTGTAAACAACGTGGAGATGAAGAGGAACTGTGTCGGTTCCTTCATCTGTATTAACCGTTGACATTAAATTACTAATGCTCCGTTGTGTGAGTTTGACCAGAGCTTCCTCATTTGTGGAGCCTTTTTGTTTTTCTACATCCTCTTATACCTGCACAGACGCTCAATTTAGAAATGCTGTTCGCCCGAGATCTGATCTCATGCCGTCTGTTAAAAGTAAAAGCTTTACTGAGGATGACGAGGCAGGTTTGCTTGTGTTTGGAAAGGGAATAAATGGACAGACGAGCTTGTGATCCCGTTAACTTGATCAAATTACACGTCCAGATCCGCTGTATCATTTACGCTGCAGCATAATTATTTGTGGTACGAGCCTGTTACTGACACATTTGTCTCAAAAACAAACCTTTGTTTGATATTCTTGGTATTTGCGTCTCTGTTTATGCTGTCTGTAAATTCCCTGCGTCCGCAAGGAGGCAGCATTGATCCTCACTCACTGCATGTGGTGGATGTAAAAACCCAGCATACAAATCAAACTTAATTCAAATTTGTGGAATCTGCTCCCCAGGGGTTTTAGTGTATTTCCCCCCTTCACTCTGGATGCACCAATGTATTGAACCGTACTTCACAGCACTGTAGACAATGCTTCCTATGTTTGTCAATTACTGTCACATGGGTGATACAGGCCCCGCATCACAAGGCCTCTGTCTTCCCTCACCCACAGTTGTAACTGCACGTGTCCATTAAACCTCATGACTCTTATGGTCTCTGCTTCGGGACGGTTCAATCTGGTCAGTACAAGTCCATGGCAACGTTGCAGGTCTACTGAGAGTGAGCATGAATAGTTTCTCAGAGATGTGGAAACATTGTCCTCATGCAAGGATTTGCGCTAATGCTCGTCTGGTAATAAGTGCTACAGTATCTTCAGCCTCCTTCCTTTCAAAACCTTCTTTTGTCAGCGAGTGAAAGTCTCATGGCCTTGGGTCCAGATGAGCTCAGTGAAACTAAAACTACGTGCATGGGTCTATTTCAGGTTCCTCTTCAAAAACCCGGTGCTTTTCTTTTCTGGTTGCTTTTTTTCCGCTTTCATACATTTATATGAGCTGCCTGAAAGTTGTTTAAGGGAGGCAGGTGTGTCTGTGCTGGTGTATTTATGTCCTTTTAATACATCTGGCGTCATTAGTGATGAATATACTGTTATTCAGACAGTGGATTTAAGCCTTGCAGCCTCCAGACAGCCAAAAAAATACACTGTATTAGTGGCTGCGTTTAGTCTGCTCTGCCTGTAGACAGGAAGATAAAGTGCTCATACACAGACCAGAGGTGGTTGAAGCAGAGGAGTTTTCCTTTTTGAGTTATATGCTGTGCAAAGGAAAACCAGTGCAGAATTTTTTGCTGCTTGGTGGTAAAAAATATGGCACGGCTGTCAGCTTTGCATCTACTAAGCTAGAACTATTTTAATTTGAGCACAATTTAGCAGAATTGTCTGTTGAGGTGAAAGTGTGTGAATGTGTGTGTGGGTAAATAAAAAAACACACTCCTTCTGCTTGGGGTTTGAGTGAGAGGCTACTTCCCTGTGTGTGTGTGTGTGTGTGTGTGTGTGTGTGTGTGTGTGTGCGTCAAGCGAAAGTTGCAGCTGCCCGTCTCCGGTGAGAATAAGCAGATATTACTGTCAGTTTGCTCTCGCTGCAGTAAAGCTGTCATGTGTGCAGCTGAGCTCTCACTAAATCCCCCTTTACGTCTCTGGAGCATATTGTCTTCAGCTTGAAAGGTCTTTTATCAACCCTCCTCTGTGCAGACGTACATGGCTGCATTGTGGGAGCCGAAGTCATCCATCATTTTCTTTTCTTCTCGCGCCTATTTTATGTTTGCATTAGAGAAGTGGAGGGAAAATGAATATGAATAACCCTCACTGCCTGTGACATTTAAATTTCTCTTAAACATGAATATGCTCAAACTGCAAAGGAATCAAAAGGAATTTGTTACAGTCCAGGATTCCAGTGGTAAGTAAATGGACGTGATACATGACATAAAGAAGAAAACTTCACACAAAGTTCTAATGAGAACATCCCAGAATTACTCAAGTCCTTGAACTGAACCGTCCGGTGCCTCAAACGAACCCTAGTGAGACATTACAGCCCTGAATGTCTGCATCGGTGCAGCTCATAACAAATACTCCGCCTCATTGGCTGATTAGATAACGGGCTCGTTTACAATCGGCTGTCCCTCCGCATACAGCGCTGGCTCCTTCCTCAATGATCCACACCCCGACTAAAATAGCATTAGCTCTCACATCACACTATTAATCGGATTCATGGCCCTTGGCTCCTCGCTGGATGTGCTGATGTTTTGGGAGCCGTCGGCCTCTCCCACGTCTTTAATCTCCACATCTCTTGGGCTGTAGTACTTTGTGTGGCCACTAATTGGCAGTGTGTGCGTTTGCATTGAGAGTACGTGTGTTGTTGGTCACGTGAGACCATGGGATGGATGTGTCATCTGTTCTTACCCACAGCGTGGTGACTGAACTCTAACTGTGTGTAGAGGGTTTGAGTGTATATAAACACTGCCATTAAATCCTCTTTTCCTCTGGGATGGTGACGAGAGTGCTCATCAGCCAACTAGACAAATCCCCCTCCTCTTGTGTTTTATAGCTATTAAAACAGGTGTTAGTCACTTGCTCCAGCTCAGCGTGCCCCGATTTCTGACTGGAGCAAAGGATCAAAGCACAGGATTCAGCTGGAGCTTCCTCAGTGATTTCCTGTTAATTTCACCTCGCTGCCTCTTCATTAATCAGCCTGGAGTTGCATCAAGGTTTCCCCACGTCTCACTATTCATGCTTTGAGGCTCAGCTCCTCTTTGTGCCTTCTCTTGCTTCCATCGCCCCGATCCCGTCCCAGGATCAAGTGTAATTGCTGTAGAAATAAAGCCTCCAATCCGATTTTTGCTGTCTGAAAACACCCGCCTCTCCTCGGCAACGTGGAGCAGTCAAACCGGTGTCAGTGGAGCCTTTGATCACACAGCATCCTCTTCCCAGCCTTGGCCTAATTTGACTGGTTTTTGTTTCCACAGAACCTTCACGCTGTCACATGAAAGGCCTCCACCTATAGGCGTGTGTTTGAGGTGAAACGTTTGAATGTGATCAGATCCTCTGAACGCACGTGGTGCGTAAGTATATGTACTTACACGTGTTTATCTGCAGGTGATAAATCTGTGAAGTAATGTCTGGCCTTATTATTAGAACTGTCTGTGCCAAACAAAGCACAATAGATGTCTGCATCTTCTGCTTTTAACTAATATCCATTATTCTAACTTACTTATAACAGTTACATCTGAACTGGATGACAGCCCTTCACTGGAAGGGGACAGGATGTTGTTTATATCGTTGTCACCCAGGACTCTTTGCTCGACCTCTGCAACATCTGGCGTCACTTACACACACACACACACACACACACACACACACACACACACACACACACACACACACACACACACACACACACACACACACACACACAATGCTGTAGGGTTTGTGCGACAGTTTGCATGCTCAGACAAATAATGTCAAAATCAATGCCATAATGAACCGATTCCACTGAATCTACTGAACACTTAGTTCATGTTTCCTCATGGAATTACTCAGTTAAACTAGCGCTTAATTTTGAAATATTAATTGTAAGTGCCGCAGCAGAACCTTCACCTCTGTGATTACCTTTTATTGGCAGAAAGCGGGTGCCTCCACAGTCTAGAAGTCAAAATGGAATTTGTAGTTATCAGAAAAGCTCATTTCAGGGCTCATTTCGACGCCAACATGCACTCTTCCAGTACAGAACTCAGAAATATTCACAGCATATTAAACGCAGATAAATCAGTATTTCCTAGTGACGGGGACCTGTCATCTTGCGTTCTTGTCCCTGCAGGCGTGTGCACGTCTGCTCCATTCATTTGACCTCAGCGCTCCCACACAGGGGCCACGCCGAGAATACAGATACACGTGGCTACACCTGCTCGTTGGAGCCTCATTGAGTCATTTGTGGTGCGGCTGCATCTCGACAGGAAATGGCTTCGACACCGTTGGCCTCCGCTTGACAAATTAGGTGCCTGGATATTCAACCAACGTTACGCTAGACATTCATTATGAGCTAACCACAGGCCATATGGCAGGGAATCTGCTATATGGCCACACATTAGGCTCATCATCGGACACTGAGCCACTAGCATCCCTCCTTCATGCTTTATATCAATGCTCACATTCAGGTTACATTTCTCTGAAGCCGCGTGTGTGCCATTCATTAAAAAAAAAAAAAGAATGGATTGCGAGATTCTGCGGCTACAGTAGCAATCAACCGGCGCAGCTCCTAATTGGTAGAAATTGGAGCGCAGGGGATAGATATTGCTGGAAAGTTTCACACTGGGTGTAATGATTTCCTGTGGGCATCAGAGGAGCCAGGGGCAGGCCCGATCAGCTGCAGCAGGGGTCGAAGGAGGGGGGATCAGACGATGGAGGAGGCAGCTGCCTTGAGACTCATTTGTCTTGAACCGGGAGGAAGGGACGTCACACACTCGTAAACCTGGATCAATGTCTGACTTCCTCCCCTCTCCTCCCTCCCTCCCTCCCTGCCTCTCCCTCTCTCTGTCTGTTTGTTCGCGTGCCTCTTTAGTCATTCTTCTGATCTTCTCGCCCGAGGAGCCTGCGACGAGGAGACGCTGTCTGACTCCTGGCATCTTCACAGCCCGTTCTTGTCTTCTTCATGTTTCCCCTTTGCGTGTTTTCTCGTTCTCCTCTTCCACAGTGTGGAAAGGGTTTTCCTGCTACCGACCCACCACCCATCATGCCTACCCTCAACTCCCCATGCGATGCTATATTATCTGTGCTGCTTTTGTCTTGCTTATTAGCCCTCAGCATACAATCAATATCTGGGGCCTATTGCTTTGCTGCCTTCGCAGCAGTCGAGGAGGCGAGGGATGATGAATACCACGAAAATGTACAAGCAGATGACGGAGGTGGTGATGTATGCATGTAATGGTTGTTCCTAACAGTCTGCCACTACTTTTGAGCTGGGAAATGTTTTCAGTTGGGGATTATGAGCTCTTCCTGTATAGCAAAGTCTGTCTGTCTTTGGCCCAGGACATGATAAAACTGCTGCTTTAGAAGCGAGAACATATTGACCAGCGGCATCGCACTGGGACAAGCACAGCGTTTGTGGATTTATAGCTGTGGATCCTGTTTTGTGTCAACCAGGGTTTGGAGGAGGAGGAGAGCGAGTGTCTGAGGTGTAAATTAGACCATAGATCAGGGGAACCAGCAGTCAGTGACGCCGCAGGCCTGATGAATGGATAATGGAGCCTGTGCTGCATGAGCCCGTGGCACACAGCGCTGGCAGACGAAAGGCGCACACGCAGCCGTCGCAGACAATTAGGGTTCAGTGCCGCGTTGAAGTAAACAGTGTTTACCACAAACGGCATTTCAGACAGTTATGAGCGTTTGAGAGACTGAAGGACAACGTTGGAATTCTGCAGCTTCTACAAAAGCAACACATGTAACTGCCGTGTGGAATTTCCCACTTTCAGTTCAGTGCCAAATAATAAACCCAGTAAAAAGATCCATACAAACATACTTTTTGTGTAGAGTTCTACTAAAGTTTGTTTAGTATATCTAGAAAGTAACATAAAGCAAAAACCTACCATCACAACTGATTGTATGCTTTGTTTTTATGGAGCCAGTGAGAGTTTTTTACCTTCTCTATATTAGATATCCATCATTTTATAAATCTCCATCGAGCTGTAACTGTGACTCACGCTGGTATATCTTGGATAACTCAAACATGGCTACAGAGACAAAAAGCAGCAGCGTGTGGCTTCTAAAAACAGCTGCATCATTACATCAGTCTGAGGGTTTAGTCCTGCTCATCTCCCCTCTCAGACATTATCTCCTCAGATAAAGATATTTGAATACATGAAATTAGCTGCTTTATTGTTATTTGTGCCTCCTTTTATATTGTTGTACTCTGATAAAGTCTCTTCAGTGATTCAGCAAATAGGGCTGTAATAAATAATCTAAATAATTAGGAGAGATCACAATGTTAAGATATTCTTTATGTAGATGATGAAAGTGATAAACAGCAACACTAGGAACACCTGACAAATGAGACTCTCACTGTTGTGCTGGCTTTGTCCGTGAGCTGCCAACGACGCCACTGGCAAAAAACGCAGTCTCACACCCTGGCACCAGCTCCTGAAACTGGGACCGACAGATTTGATTGTCTCCTAATCTCGTGTCTGGGGAGATAACGAGTTATCAGCCAGATTGATTTCAAATGCTGTGTGACTAATTAATGACGGGTTTTCCAAAAGTCGCCCAGGCCATTCTTGTTCCTTTGTCATCACAGCTAAATCCTGTTCGTTCAATTTAAATTATAGTGAGAAACCTTGAAGTAAGGAGTCACACAACAAGAATTTCTGTATGAGACTTGAATGTTTTCTTATTTCTACAGAAACCTTTATCTGCGGAAGCACATATGTGAAAGGCATGTAGGTTCGATTTGTACCTTCATTCAGGGCGTTATACATGTGGTGCGCCCCAGGGTCAACGTCAATCAGCAGAAGATCCTTAGGAGGACATGATTAGTTTGACACGCTGTCTTCAGTCAGCACAGCATCTTCCTGCAGAGTCAGATTGACAGTGTGACGCAGAACCACAGCACTGGTAATTAGGATGTACAGATGCTGAAGGAGCAGCTGGAGGCCAAAGCGAAGGGGGTCACGGAGGGACGCGACACGTTCCAGGAGACCAGCGTAATTAATGAGCTGAAAATCTCACACCTTTCTCACCTTCTCAAGATGGAGGAGGAGGAGGAGACGGGCCATAAAGGGCAAGTACAAAGGGGAGCGCGACAGAAAGTAAGTCGGAGGGAAAATGAAGTCCTGCTGCTCCAGAAAGAGAAAGACTGTGTTACTGAAAGGACAGTACAGGGAGGAAGAGGAGGGGGAAGAGGAAGAAGACGTATTTAATGAACTTATTCTGGCCAACGTGATTGTCTACACTTTATTTTAATAAAGCAGAACAATAACTGAATTTAAATGTCCTCTCTCTCCCTCGCTCTCCCTGCCTGTCTGTCTCTGTCGGCCTCTCTCTCTCCAGAATGTGAGCAGTTTCATGTTCTGGCCCTTGACATGCTCAACCAAGCATTAACACTTCACTTTACATGTCACACATACACCCACCCACCCATCAACGCACGCACGCACACACACACACACACACACACACACACACACACACACACACACACACACACACACACACACACACACACACACACACACACACACACAAAATACTTGACTTTCCATCCAAGTGACAAGCTGTCTGCTCCGCTTCATCCCTAAAAACACCTGTCAAGTCTCCCCAAACTCTCTCTCTTTCTGCACACACACACACACACACACACACACACACACACACACACACACACACACACACACACACACACACACACACACACACACACACACACACACACACACACACACACACACCAGTTCACTGTAGCAAATGTAGCCGCAGAGTTCCAAGCTTAATGGTGGCAGGATGCTGGGATTCAGGGAGCTAAGAGAACTCTTCCCCAATTATCCCTGAAGATACCAACATGTGTGTGTGTGTGTGTGTGTGTGTGTGTGTGTGTGTGTGTGTGTGTGTGTGTGTGTGTGTGTGTGTGTGTGTGAGAGAGAGAGATGCACATGCTTATGGATGACTTTCAGCCTCTCACTTGGAGACCATTAGAGAAGCACTCAGCTGTAACACATCGCTGTGGAGAGGGGGCAGAGGAAGGAGAAAGAAGAAAGCAAGTGGGAGAAGAGGGAAATGAGGCTTCCTTCTGTTGACAAGGAGAACAAGTTAGTGTGACTTAGTTGGACTGAAACGAGAGCGCGCCCAGCTTCAAACCCGGTTATGGGACAGATCAACGGCCGTGCAGACACACGAGCCTCAGAGTGTCTCACTCCTCTTAATCTGTGGCCTCGCTGCACTCAGACGAGTGAGAGGCTACAACAAAGAGCCTGGGGAGACGCTACATTACCACTGGCTCTGATTAGCAGAGCAGCGAGGGGGGGGGGGTCTCAGGTGGGTCTGTTTGGTTTGATAGCTGACATGCAGCATCACCACATATAACAGCCAAACACTGACAGCAGCTTGATGCAGGCTTGACTCCAGCCTTCAAGCGTTTGCATGAGGACTGATCTGACATCATTTAGCGTCTCGGCCGTGTAACGCGTCCAAACCGCGTCGGCTAACATTAGCGAGCGTTGCTACGCGTTGCATCAGACAGCATAGGTGCAGCCGCTGCTAATAACGGCGCCTGGCTGCATGTGGTGAGGAGCACGTCTGCACCTTTAAATGCGTAGAGGTGTTTTAGTGAAGGGATGGGAAGTGATGCAGATGAAGAATTAATCGATGAGCCTTTTCGCAGATTAATACAAAATTAAATTCCATATTTTTACAGCTAAGTGGACAATTTCTTCCTCTAGTGGACCCGACTTTTAATATTCACATAAAACCAACATAGTATTTTTATACTTCACTCACTCATTATTATTCATGACATTTTAAGTTGCATTGTCATCAATTCACTTTATAAGAATGATCAAATAAAGGCATTAAATGATGGATTTAGTGAAGTTACACTTCAATGGATGACTAAAAGGTATGTGTGTGTCTTTAAGTGCCTCTGTGTGCCAGCGTGTAAATGTGCTTTTGTTTTAATCTGTCAACGTGGGCTTATGTAAAACGTGCGTTTGTGTGCATGCGTGGGCGGCAAACGACTCTGAAAGCAGAAAACGAGTGGATGCTGGATTTGTACGTCCTGCACGTCTCGCTGGGGGGGGCTCACCCCTCCTCGCCGGACCTCCCAGAATCCTCGGCAGCCTCGCGCTTTACCCTCGTTCTCATCGGCCTCCGAGGAGCTATTGGAGCCAAAGTGTGGACGATGGAGTAATAGCGATACTTCCTCGGCACCGGCGCATGTTTATGTCCTGCTGCACGCGCTTATTGAGCCAATGCGTTCCACCGTGCGACGACGCACAGGGGAAAACGCGTGACGCGGCCTTGTTCTCGTCATCGCGCCACACTTTTCCTCCAACGCGTGACGAAACGAGCCCCCCGTGGTTCGAAAAGACTTATTAAGGTTTATTTTTCTTCTTTGTGTCAAAGCAGCCGCTCGGGTCAGCTCCGCTACAGCAGGGAGCCCATCTCGGCCTAATGAGGAGCGGAGGCCCGGCTTATCATCGCATCTGTTCCCACATGACATTAGCTACACTGTCGCTCAGGCTTATTTTATTAAGCTCCGGGGGCAAAGGGTCCATGATGCAAATGTAGAACATACTTAACTAAATGGGGACAGCGCATGGGATGACAGGTACAGCGCCTCCTAATGTGTGGACATCATGAGCCTGTCTTTGTCGCGTCGTGCTCGCTGGAAATTACATTAGTGTCATCATTTCACCTTGAAAGCTTGTTTACTGTCCAAGTGTTTTTGCAGAAGGAGCTATTAGAGCAGGCATTAATTAGTGTCACTCCATGTTAACGTAGGAGGCTCTCAGGCAGTCCTTGGCTTGACTCCCAAAGCAGGAGCACACACGCATTATGCATTTGCTTGCGCGTTAACGTGTGTGTGTGTGTGTGTGTGTGTGTGTGTGTGTGTGTGTGTGTGTGTGTGTGTGTGTGTTTTGCCTTTTGGACGTCTTTGCTCCCAACCAGCCTCCACTTTGCTTCTTGAAGAAATGGTCCCGATGAGCTTCCTCTCAGCTGACATTTGTTCATGATGCTAAAATCTTCCTGCACTATAAGGCACTCAAGTACATTTAGTGCCCCCCCTCCCCCTCCCCCCTAACAAAGGATATGGAAGTGGTTAATATGTTTGTGAAATGCATCAGCATAAAACATTTCAGCAGTCTGGGCGGTGGAGATCTCGGCCCGCTTTCCTTATAGCTGTGTTTGGACCCGCTGGTCCGCTCGGTTTCCTGTCTGTGTCAGAGTTCACCTTTCCTTTCCTCTTTATTTCTGGCTTGGATGCGTTCAAACTGAAACATTTCAGGGGGTTATGTCACAGGGTCGGGCGTCTCAAGCCGAGAAGTCAACGATCCGACTTCTCCCAATTTGTTGCGAAGTCAAGCGTTTTACTGCTCCCACAAAATGATCATTAAGTCATATTTTGTCCTTTTAGAATATCTCGGGCCGCTGGGTAGTTGGACCCTGCAGAGGGGCAAACACCAGGATGACAAATGGAACCAAATGTCTGAGAAGCTGACAAGTTGAAGTACAGTATGATTATTCTGGACCTCTGTGAATCAAGATTGCCTTTAATTAGATGACTTTGAATTATTCACCTCCTGCCTCCCACCACCTGATAGCTCCTCTCAGTGCGGCTCTTGCTTCGGATTGCTTCTCTGCAGCCGGGCTGTCCTCACTCCGGGGATGTGATTTAAAAGCCAGTGGTAACCTTGGAAAATAATTGGGTTATTTTTCAGAATCTGCCAGAGAAAGTGAATTGTAATAATCTGCTTCAACACACAATTTCGCTCCATTATTTTCACTCACTCCACGAATTAATCACAGTATAAAACATACACTCTCTCTCACGCGGGCACTCGCGCTGACAGAGAGGACGCAAATGAGGAGGAGGGCAACAGCAGAGAAATTAGCAGAATGTAGGGAGTAGGCTTTCACAGATCATATTTCTACTGAATTTCTATAAAGTTCTTATTTGACAAACAGGTCCCTCTCAGGCACAATGAAACTGCTGTTGGTGCTCGGAGCGTGTCCTGCAGCTTGTTTAGCATGCTGCGCCACGCCGCCTCGCTACTCCCAAAACCGTGTTGTGTTTGTCTCTGGAGGTTCGGCCTGTGCCCTTCAGTCGGCCGCAGTCGGACCGGGCCGCGCCGGACCGGGCCGGGCGGGGCGACGCCGGCGCCACAGAGGCTCCTGGCTCCTATTAGAGTTCAGTGTTCCGGCAAGGCAGACATGGAGAGAGTGGACGCAGAATAATGTATGAAGGGCTTCTCCCGCCGCAGGTGAAAAGCGCTGCGGAGTGTGACAGGGTGGGAGCACTTGAGAATGTGTGGGTTTGGGGGAGCATGACAAATGCACAAGGACAAATGCAAAAGCCTTTGTATTTCTAAAAGCCGTGGATTAGCATAATGTTTAGAATGTACAGAAACACACAGAGAAGCGTGGCTCACAATGTGCATTCATACAACATGACTGGGCTGCTCCATAATAACGCTCCTCTGTGTCTTCGTTCTTGTGAGTGTGTGTGTGTGTGATTAGCGCTACTCCCCAGTGCTCTCTAATATTCGTTAATCAGCTCTATTATGAAATGTGTGTGGAAATTATGAACGTAATTTGCCGTATTAAAAATCCTCTGTGGGTATTTCGGGTTTCACGCTAGACACATTTAGGAGGAAGCGGTGATTTGTTGTTAATATTTTTGTAGAGGATACAGACACACACACACACACACACACACACACACACACACACACACACACACACACACACACACACACACACACACACACACACACACACACACACACACACACAGAGGGGAAGTTGGAGAAGCTAAAAACTAAGAAGCAGTAACTGGACTGGACAGTAGCTGGAAGTGCACAGATCCAAGACTGGGAATACTGGCAAAAAGGTACGGAGAGGAAGTAGACCAGTGACATCCGATGGACCGTGACTTCAACCTGCACCTGAACCAAACTATTCAGAATGTTCACCTCCTGTAACATATCTAAGATCTGACTCAGACGTCCAGCTTTTAAACCCCCCCCCCCCCTGTGTCGCTGGTCTCTATTCACGCAGCCTGTTACTAAAAGTACTTCACTCCAGCGTTCTCACAGCAGCAGCAGAAAAGTTGTTTCCTCTTAGCGGCTTTTACACTGACGCATCGTTAGGGACCGGCGTCGACCTCTCCAGACGCACACGGAGCCCCGCCCCCCGCTGGAAGCCGGCCTTTTTAACTGGCCGAGCAGTAATTAGCGCTGCCCGTCAGCCGTCGGATGAGACAGACAACACTCTCCTGTTTATGGACTGATGTAATGATTTTAAAAGTGCTCTCATGCTGAAGAGATTTACGGCGCAGCAGGAGCCGGCAGCATTTTGTGTGTCACAGCAGAGAATAGTTTTATTCTCTTCAGACCTCCCACCTGCCTTTTTTCTGCTTTAACGCTTGGACAATTGCTTTTAGAGATGCTTTTAAAAACACGAGTGAAAAGCGCCTTACGCCCGGAGTTTGTTACAGAATGGGTCAATTAGGGCCACCTCCCGGCTGCTGACGTCGGTGCAAACACAGACTCCAATCATGACTATTTCATGTTCTCTTATTTGGACTCGTGAATGATTCACGACGTGTCATGAGGCCGAGACTTTGGCACCGCGAGCGACCTTTGCTCAGAGGAGTCAGACAGGCCGGCGAGGGGACAGAGTGGACTATTCTGATGCAGTAGGTGGAATAAACGGAACCCGCCGTTCAATCCATCAGTCCCAAACAGCAGCGAAGGCGCAAACGTGCACGTGTGAGCCGAGGCGGTGAACGTGCACGTGTTTAATAATGCAGCGGCTCGTCCCTCTCCTCTGTGTTGTGTTTTAGAGATTAGGCAAACTTCCAGGAGAGTGCAGTCACGAACCCGCGCTGTGTGTTCGCACACACACACATGAAGGGACTCGACACAGCGTACGCCTGCTTCACAAATGCATGTTTAATATCCGCCAGTGTTTTAAGAACCTCTATCAGTCATATCGGTGATTTAAAACACAGTCCAGGTTATAGTTAACAAAATTAATTTGGATTTCAAATCATAATTCATTTAAGTATTCAAATATGATGCTATAGCACTTAAAACTGTTGAAGCAACTTTAATAGCAGATGATTTGATTAAATAAGATTTGAGATATAACATGAATTTAAATGAATGATGAATGAGTTCTTTAACTTCATTAACTTAATTTTAATGCATTTGTCTTTATTAAAGATTTAGGTAAGAGTTATTTTTAATACTCCTTCAAATCAGATTGCATTCATTTGAGTGGATCAGTCACATTAAACACTTTTTTATTATTCATGCCACGTTATCTCCTAAATCATGGCTTTGAACGTGTTGCCCTCTCCCTCTGCAGAGGTGAACCCCATCAGTCCGTCCACCGGGCTCTGCACATCTGTCTCCTGACGCAGGGTTGCGGGTTGAAAGCCTGTGGGTTCGCATCAATCCTCGCCTGTGTGTTTACAGTACGTGTGTGTTAGCGTTCGAGATGCACAATCGAATCCTGCGTGACATCTATGTTAATATCCACGTTTCCTGGGGGTAGCAAAGCGTATTATAGCATTCACATACATTAAGGGCCCTGACAGGGCAGTTTATTTGCTGGTAATGTGTTGCATTCAGTCTTCTTGGCAGATCCAAGGCTGCTGTGACTGGCTGCATTTATTTTCTGTCCAGGCTCACTCAGGTTCACATTATTACAGCATAGAACAGCAGCAGTCACAGTCATCAATCTTGTTTATTGCTACTGTTGTATGAATTTCTGGTAACTGTGTTTTGATGATTTCATAATTAGACTCAACTTAAACTCTTTTATGGGTTGGGAAACTTTGAGGGACTTCAAAACCCATCATACTGTAAACCTGCTCTCCCACCAGTCTCTGCATGTTTTGTTCAGTTTCATTCACTTTACTGGTGGTAGAAGGAGGCTATTGGCAATGAACTAGCATCATTATGAAATAAGCATTTTCTAAATATTGTATATTTTTTCATTCAGGTTTGCTCCTCTTTATATTCTAATGAACTAAAATTCACTGCTAACCTCAAACAAACCCCCCTCAGTAAAATAACATGTGCAGCTTTTATGCTACTATGTCATTATTGTGTAGCTGCATATGACTCATCTTGGCAACAATCCTAACAATACATCACTGCAAGTACATCCTGTTTTATCACTGTTGTTGGTTTTATGATCCCCTTGTAAAGGTAACCCTCATCTTTCTCCTCCTCCTCCTCTTCGGCGGGATGCTTATCGATTGTTCACATCCCCCTTGAAATTAAAATCCTACCAAGAACTCCTCCTGTAATCAATCATCATACACGGGAGGACGCCTGTGGGTGGACAGAGGGAGGATTTAGAGTTTATGTCATTGGGTAAGTTCACAATTAAATGTGCTCACATGCTCAACACACACATACATGATCAGTTTGATTAATGGCTTTCATCTGAGTGAGGATGAGTGTAATGATATCGCTCTGTTGGGGTGGTCAATTATTTCCATCCAGAGCCTTTCCTCCGTCTGACTCTGTGCTATTATATTGGTCAGTGTTTGCATGCCAGCGCTGAGAAAGTTTCACACACGTAACTGTTATAACATTATAAAGACCTGCATTACTTTACCTGGAGCTGTCCGCTGTGCTGAAGTTGGGGATTTGGGGAGAGGAGAAAAAGCAATCAGTGGTCAGAGACAGAGTGGAAACGCAGCGAGGGGAGAGAGGATGACTTCAAGGAGCTCTGGAGAAAGGCAGAGTAAAGTGACACTGATAGAGAGAGGATGTTTAATTTGGCACAGTGATCCACAGACACACTTAATCTCTTCAATTTGTGAGGGAGGTGACACAGGGTGGCAGAGGGCGCGAGAGTTGGGCCGGGCCACGTGGAGAGGCCACAAATCTCCCACAAGTGGGAGAAGTTCTGGCCACGCCGCTCACAGGGAACCCAGAATCATACGAATGTTTGCATGTCAGTAAATGTCGGTATTGACTTTTACGCTGAAGTACAGTATCAGCTTAGAAGCAGAGATTGGCCAAAATATGAAATAAAATGAAAAGGTAATTCTGAGTTTTCTCTTCTTTTACAAGCTTTTAATCAATCACCCCCAACAACGACAGGAAATAAGAAAACAGAGAATCTCAAAAGGTACAATATGGTGAATAGGCTGGAATGGCTCGTATGGAATGGACTGCTGGTGTCATAGTCTGAGTCTGTCAGCCAGCTTCTGGTTTGTATTTGTAACCACTTCCGGCTTTTGTCCATCATGTGTTCTGCTCTGTATCTGTAATCAACCTGTGTATACAGTCACCAGTACTCACCTTAGTTCCCGCATGTTTTCACTGCCTTCCTGTGTCATCCAGGAACCTGATTGTGCGTGTGTTGTCGTGTCCGACACTGATCCGGACTGACCTGTTGCCAACCTGTACCCGTAAGTCTCTGATTGTGCCTGTCGCTTACCTGTACCTCTGCTGCCTGTTTTCATGTGTACCGACCTCCGCCTGTTTAATCACAGAGTTTCCGCATTTAAACTTTTCTTTCCTGCATCTGTCTGTCTCTGAGCTGTGCATGTGGGTCCGCCTTATCCGAGATTGTGACAACTAGAAACATTCTGTATTTGCAGACGATCGCAGCAGTAAATGGGGCCTGTTCATCAAGAGGCTCAATCAATCTGAAACTGCAAGATTTAAAAATTGTATTTGTTTTTAGTATTTTTGCTAATTTTACCTTTTTTCCAGACTCGTCCTTTGATCAGTGTGTGTGTGTGTGTGTGTGTGTGTGTGTGTGTGTGTGTGTGTGTGAGTCACGCTTTGATCTGAACGCGTACAGTGGCATCTGTCCCATGTGGCCGTCGCCCTCCATCTCCACTGGTGCATATGTGTCCACTCCTCATGGTCCAGTGCTGACTTTGATGTTACATAACTCTCCTGCTAATATAAGCGGCTTCCTGCATATTTTCACTGGAACCGTGAGGTGTTGTGTGACTTTCATAGCTGTGAGCGGAACACTCGTCTGGACCGCTGCTGAAGCCAGGAGGTGGAGGCAACGTGCAGACAGGACGATGACGTCACTCTCTCTCTTCAGCGAGTGGGGGTTTGAGATGATTTGCTCAAGGGTGCGGATCAGAGAGTCAGCGCCTCTCCAGTCTGTACTGCAGGGCATCCTCCTGGCCCGCGCGGAGCACTCATCACGCTGCACCTGCTGCCTGTCTCCTCGCTGCCAGAGGGTGGAGGCTTTTCCAGCGTGATGGAGGTGCAGATGGTCGACAGAACAAAAAGCCGCGTGTGCCTCTGTTTGCAGAACCATTGAGTCACACGACGTGATTCATAGACGAGCAAAAAAAAAAAAGATCCAGAATTAGAAAAAGGAGGGGGAAGCCCCTGTCTTACTCACGATCTGACTGCTGAAGCTGTTTTAGATTATTAATAATGTGCTCATCTTTGTTCTGCTTCTGTGGCTGCAGGTGGTTCCTTTCAACCCATAGGATGAAATATAAGAACATCACCAGCGAATGAACAGGCAGGACAGTAGCACCAGCATCAGCAACATGTGTAAATAGACTCATCAAATGCAGCTTCTCTGTCTATTGCAGTAAGTATAATAATACTGAACCCCCCTTCGGTCTCATGTACTGTATGCTATTGGTCTTTACAAGTGTTAACTAATCAAACCTCTTAATGTTTTATCCACAACATCATCTGACAGAGTGTGAATAATGTTCACTGGATATTTGATACAAGTTCGATTTAAAACAAAACAGACAGACTGAATCTAAATATACTCGTAGGCAATAACACTTTCAGAAGAAAATAGAGAAAAAGGCTGGTGCCAAATAAATAAACTATCCTCACTCAGCACAGTGTTAGGTTGCTATGACTACACACCTACAGCTCTTATTTATGAAAGTGATGTTATTTGCAAAGGAAACCGACGCAGCAGAAGCTTCAGAGGCAGCGGCGTGTCTGTTTAAAGTTTAAAGGGTGAAGTGGGCTCTCCAGCGTGCGCCTCAGTGGAGTCTCTGGAGCGCTCGTGTGGCCGGAACCACGACAGGAAGTGTCTGGGTGGACCCGCGCGTGGGCGGGAGCCTGCCGAGACGGCTGCCTGTAGGCGGAGGTTAAATCCTGTGCTCAGCGACGGACAGAGAGGGTAAAAATGAAGGCGAGCGCCGCTCAGCCGTGCCGGGGATCAACATGTGGCCTATTAGCATGTTTGAGCCAGCGTGGCTCCATTTGGACACGGATGACAGTTTTCTTGGGTTTCAGGTACAGGCTGTACCCGAAAGTGTGTGATGTGAAATAGTAGCAGTTAATGAAGAAATTAGCTTATGAGGCATTTTTAAGAGGGAGGAGGATTGAAAGAACAAACTGAAAGGGCAGGTGAAGGAGCAGGGCATCAATCAGTCGGTCTGTGGGAGGTGTGCTTCATGCCAAAATGACAAGGTGCACATTATGGGCCGAGTCGACCGTCTCACTGCTCATAATTAGCGACCGGCATCCAGCTGCAGTGTTTTACAGCCTCCGTCCTTTCACCGTCCACTGTGTGAGAATCATCAGCGTTTTCGTCTCTGCGTGTGATGCCTTTTTATAACTTCTGACCCGTGATTGACTCCGCGAACACAGAAACAATCATGGAGGACACCGCTCCTCTCTCTCTCTCGTTCTTTTCATGTTCCGACCAGCGACTCACCCTTGGCGTCCTGTCGCTGGTTCTCTTTCTCTCTCGTGTCTCGCTGAACCCTTATTATCACCTCTCGCTCTTTTGTCTTTGCTTTTCGTGCCACTGCGCTACTGGTTATGTGATCACTGTCACACTGTCTCCTAGGATCCAGCCATGAACATATGCTGTGAGCAAACACGGAAACAGATGCAAACATGCTCTCCCAGGACGGGCGGCAGTTTTAGGACATGAAAAAGTAGAAGTTTAATTGAAGCAAAACAGGAAAAAGGTGCTGAGCATTTTGGTCTGTTCTTTTCTGCTCTATTAAATCCTATTTTGTTTGTGCTGCAGAAATCCATTCTCCTGTGCTGCCTCACACTCACACAAACAATCAGCAGCCCCTCTCTCAGGCTGTCACGGGCACCCGAAAAAGATGAAAAAGACAACATGACCTATTTTAAGCCTTGATTGAAAGCAAACCTTCATGGATATTTCATGGAGCGAAAGAAAAGGTGGCGCGTGAGCGCGCGCTGCGACTGGAGAGCCCGTCTGAGTTATAAACCAGTTTGGGGGACGCTCATGGAGATGGTTGCATTCGTTGAAAGGGAGATATGGGAAGGATGCGAAAATAGGCCACACGCTCGGCTTGAGCTTTGGTTTGTGCTCACAGGAAGCCAACAGTGAGTTTGGGGAGACTCGAGCACCTCTCCAATGAATATCAGCGTTGGAAAATGGCTGCTAATGTGTTTTTAAATTAACCTCGGCATTTTGGAACAATGGAGGTTCAAACGTGCCCATCAGAAATGTATAATCTACCAGCTAATAGAATTATACAGCTAACATTTGATGCAAAATTTGATGAACAATTTAGTTTTATGGCGCATTATGGCACATTTAAAAGCTATGTCTCTAAAAGAACATTGTATAAATGTGTTTGAAGTCCACATTTGCGGGAGCGACGCAGGCGCCGGGAACAAGGCGGACGACTGCATTTAATCCTAACCACGTTAGAAAGCTGCAAGGACGGAAACAATACGGCGACAATTGGACGGTAAGTTGCCCCGAAGCTGCTGCCACTGCACACATGCACAAACAAACCGTCATGCATATAAATGCAAAGTAGATGTTCTTTCCCCCTGAGGTCCTTCAGGCAGATAAGCACCGCAGCGTCTGAGATTTAATCCTGGCGGTTACGGGCTCCGTTCGGCGCCGCCGTCCTCGTCCCCAAGCCTCTGGATGGCGCCGTGCACGGAGGGGCCGCGTGTGACTGACATTTCTGGGCCATTAACACTCATTCCCGTTCAAGAAATCCAGTAATGAATTTTAGTCAATCCAGTAATGTGACATTTAAGCCTTCCATTTAATTCAAGCCCCTGCAGCACTGGCCTCATTCAAATAGGCCCGTGTAAGGACATGGAACATGATACAGAGTCTGATCATGTTACGTTTTCGTTAAGCAACGAGACAAGAGAGCCATTAGTCTGCTCAGGTCCATGCAGCGGAGTCTCAGCATAGTCTCTTACAGAGACAGGGAGGTATTTAGGACCATGGCACCAATGAGCCTTTGAGTCAATGAGTCTTTTTAATTATTAATATTTTTAGGCTATTTCTTATTTGCAAATACTTCGTACTGAAAAACTCTGAAACTGAAATATGTTTTTGAAGTCAGACGCGTCCGAGGTGAAATACTCCTTGTTGAAGGTGGTTTTAGATTCCATTAGTTCTGAAAAATAATTAAAGGCACGACTTGCCAAAGCAGGTCCTTTGGATTATTGATTCTGATGATGAGGGTGAGGACAGAAGTGGGCGGCGCGGAACCATCTTTAATTATCTTTGCTTCTGAGCGTCGGTTATAAATAAAAACTCAGGATCCAGAATGGCAGGAAGTCGGACCACAAGGTGGCGCTCATCATGGCCGCTACCGCTTTTCCTAGCTGTAGGCCTTGATTAGCCCCGGGTTGAGATACTCATTTGTAATGTGTGTGTGTGTGGGTGGGTGGCTTTCTCCAGCCCACACTCAATCAGAAGGTTTTTAGATTTCATTTGAATAATGTTAGTTATGAGAGATAATATTCATTCACTGCTAAAAATAACTGCAGCGGAATGAAGCCCCTCAGGTGTGACTTTGCCTGTGAGTTGTATCTATTGCAGAGTGATGGCCTGCTTACAGCTTTAGTGTGTGTGTGTGTGTGTTTGTGTGTGTGTGTGTGTGTGTGTGTGTGTGTGTGTATGTTTGTGTGTGTGTGTGCGTGTGCGTGTGTGTGTGTGTGTGTGTGTGTGTGTGTGTGTGTGTGTGTGTGTGTGTGTGTAATGGATCCCCATCTACAGGGCGATAGCTTCGGCTAATTAGAAAAATGCTATCACACTACTTGCCAACAAGATGCAATTTGTCAGCGCTCTGATCCTCTGATCAAAGCACAAGCCTCTTTGCATATGAACTTATGGCGTGAACGTAAACAAGCCTAAATGCTGTGTCTCGCTCTGCTTCGCTGTGTGTGCTCGTGTAGTCTGCTGTGCTGCATCCACCCGGGGCCCCTCGTTTGTAGGCTGCACCGTCAGCGTCAGCGAAGACTATCGGGGGACCAGTCAGGAGCCCAGTGAAAGATGCACCTGGGCGCTTCCTCCCAGTCACAGCGTGAAGGTTTGATGTATTTGCTGCGTATGAACTATGTGCACGTCACCGTCGTCTTCCTTAAAAAAAAAGATTTCACATCCTCTGTCGCGTACCTGCCTTTTATTGCCTCTCCCTCGAGATGGATGAGTCGTTACACTCTCATCTCCATGTGCGTTTAGGGGTGTGTCCTGGCGTGATGAAGTGTGTGTGTGTGTGTGTGTGTGTGTGTGTGTGCGTGCGTGTGTGTGTGAGCGTGTGTGTGTGTGTGTGTGTGTGTGTGTGTGTGTAAGGTTGGAGGACGGAGCACAAGCGCACGAGAGACGCCGAACAAGACAGAGGGAGTAGAAGCAGCCGAAATCACTCACACGCTTCAAACGATGACAAGACAAACTGTGGAGCGGCTGTGAGATTTTGACATTTGCCTCTGTTGTGTCTCTCTCCGTCTGCTTCTATTTCAGGCTCCCTCTCCTGCACGCGCGGCCGTTCCAGTGGCTCAGAACAACAGCACGAACACCTGTAAGACCCAAATCACGCCAGCTTGTTCGCTGCAAAGGGTGTCAAAACAGAACCTGCCTGGTTCTAAAACCCAGTACCAACCACACGGCAGCAGCGGGACGGCGCTCTTTGAGCGGTTCTGTCGTGTGTGTGAATGTGCTGCTGATGGCGGCTACGACTTGTTGCAGTCTCATTCGTTAGCAGATCCCAGTGGTGGGATTCATTTGTTTATGAGACCACAGGGAACAGGGGCTCCACTAATCACCTGCATTTAGACAGTGCAGCTCAGCAAAGAGCACGACTGCACTTACTTAACCTCCTCAGTGGGTTTAGATTAGAAAAAGGCCTGTAAAATTCAATGAATCCACGATTCATTCAGATTCTTAGAGCAAATTTTGGATTTGACACAAGTTCAGAAACACAGAAGTTTTGTCTGCATCCTGTCGCCTCCGTGTTTCTACACGTCCCTTTGTCATTGTTTGTCATGAAATCGTGTCGTCTCCTCACACTCATTATCTCCCGTGGCTTCCGTCTTCTCCACAGTTCTCCCCCACCTCCCCCTCCTCCCCCTCCCCCCTCCAGCTCGACGCCGTCTCGGGTCTGCGCTTCGGCGTGTCGACGTTTCGCTCCCGCTGAGAGATTAATTAGCCGTCTACCTCCGAGATCGGTGCAGGTGCCTCGTGGCATCCTCCACTTCGCCTCGTCATCTCTCGCTCGCCCGCCCGCTCGCACTCGCTCACCCTTCATTTCCTCCGCTCCTATTTCGTACTCTGTCTCGTTTTCATCTTTCCCGTTTCCGACGCCGTGTTCTGCCTGTTACTCCCTGTTATGATGGCGACAGTCATTTGGGCCTAAATCTAATTGGCTCCGACTTTGCATTTATTAGAAAGGCTGAATTTGATGGATGTCTGCTTGATGCACTTGAGGCGGGCTGTGTTATTGAACAGTTTATCTGTATTCAAGCCATGAGCTTGCCTGCGAGGCTTACATGCTGTATGTACAAAAGATGTAAAGCAGATCAGTCACTTGAGACAAAAGCTTGAGTCTTTGTTGATAAAACGATCAATCACGGAGCTAGAGGACAAGCGCCAGGAAAATCAAAGTGATCTGCTGTATTAGAGGAGTGTTTAGCTTCAGATTTCTGTCACGCGAGGCAACAGGAGGAGAAAAAACCCTCTGAAATGACTTTAAATGGCTTTTTCCCTCTTTTCTCCTCAAATTAAATGTGGATGTTAAAGCTCAAGGTTCAAAGCTCTTAGTGAGCAAAAAACAGCTTTGCATAATTTTATTCTCCCGAGCAAACGAAGCCGTAGCGGTTCCATAACTAACAGCGCTCCGCTTTAAACTTTCATGCGTTTCCAGAGCGAGTCCGAAGCCGAGGGAACGCGGTGGGAGGAGGTTTTGTCAGGGTGCGTTAAATAAGCTCTATTGTACAACAGAAGTGAGTCGGCTCAGCTGATGAGTTGCATATTTTACGCTCCTGTGTAGATGTTTTCAGGACGGGCTCCAGCCGCGCAGGGCAACCTTTTAAATCTTGCACAAATCCCTGTGAGACGAACACTTGGACCCTTTGTGAAGGAGGAAACGCGGCTGCAAAGGAGTCGGACTGCAGACACAGTTACACACTTCTCCAATTATGGACAAAGCTGAGCTGGGAATTTGCAGAATGAGACAAAATGCTGCAGCATATGCTTATTTTTAGCAGTTGTCTCACTGTAGCTCCAATATTTCAGTGTCCTATTAGATTAAACCTATAGCACACGCTGCCACGGGGACACGGACCCCTGCTGTGAAGGGCTGCCCACTGCTTCAGGGATCTGTTTATTATTATGACAAATTACCAGTCCATTCTAATGAGGACACTGGAAACACTTGCACATGTATGAAAAACGATTTGATAGAACAGCAGTAACGCGTTGTGACCTACAGTAGCTTTAAGGACCGAGTCGTGCGCTCACATCCACATGACTGACGTTCACAGACGTTCAGCTGCTCTGTCGCTCTGACTTTGACAAAAGATTTCCCAGCGAGGAAACATGTGGAGGCACTTCACCGGCTGCGTAATCTAATGATTGCTCCCACAGTGCGGCTAATCTTAATGTGTGTGTGTGTGTGTGTGTGTGTGTGTGTGTGTGTGTGCGTGCGCGTGCGCGCGCGCGCAGCTGCACATTTAATCATGTCCCTTCATATATTATTTGCTGTTGTTGCTTTCTGGGCGTTGAACCGACAACTTTGAGGGCGGAAACACACCGTGTGCGTCAAACAGTGCGTTGATTCTCGCGCCGCCCAACGTTTGCAGGCGCCGGTGCCCGCGTGTGTTTGTACATACAGTCGGAGGGATTCTCACCCGCGCGACACAAATCCCAACGATAGCCCTGTATTTTGAATGGAGCCGATCCCATTAGTGCAGAGTGCGCTAAGTGCAGCTAAGCCCCAGTGTGATTGCCGGGATTTAAGCTTTGGCAACAATAATTAGAGATGATTACTGTGTAGTCACGCAGGCGACATCCTCTCATGCTTTGCTTGAAGTCAGGAGACCGCTGCTCACTTCTTTTGTTGGATCCTCTCACTAACAGTGCGATAAAACTTCACTGACATCACTTTGCCGACCAATTTTGTCTCCCTAAAGAGAATTTGCTGAAAGTGTATTTGTTATTGCTCTGTTTGTATTGTGTTGGAGACGAGACGGAACCAAACACACGCATTTCGTTCTATTGTCCTTTTTCTTTCTGCTGCTGTTCTGTTCCTCCTCGTTTCCATTCTTCACTCTCAGCTGACTTTATTTTTTTGTCCTCGTGTCTTTATTCCAGACATTAAACCTTTGAGGAAAATAGCACCTTTTCTCAGCTCATTCTGTCTTTGCCTTGTTAGGGAACAGAAAGCCAAGAACTCAGCACTGTGAACTGTGAATTGGGTGATATATACTGTACTGTAAATGGCTTAGAGGGAGAGTGAAAATGATGTGAATACTTCAAAAATTCAATTATATTTTTTCAATTCACTTTACTTATAAAGCGCCAAATAATAACAAAAGGCGTCTGAAGCCTCCCAACGATGGAAGGTTTAAACCTGTAGACCAGAACACACAATAGAGCTACACACAGTGCTGTAGTGTAGATGTTATATACATTATTAAACATAAAGTCTTCTATAGTTGGTTTTATTCATTTTGATATCATATTTAAAAAAGATCTTATGAAAGTCTTATGTAAAATGTAGGAGGGAGGTCTGTAAGTGAGCAATTATATTCACTCTAGGCATAGAAAGACAAAGGGACTGCAATGAAACAAAGAGTGGGAACGAGGGGGAAGGAGTGACATTTCCACAAGTGCATCCAGAGAAACTGTAGAACGATCTGCTGACTGAATGAGTCCCGTTTGCCAGAAAGGTCCAAAGACATTCAACGCGTGCATCATGGAAAGGCCAGCGAGTATTAATGCTTTGCGCCATGTGCCTCCGCCCCTCTGAGGTGGAGGGTAGATACGGGCCTCCTTCACCCCCTGCACTGTGGGACCTGACTGACATGTGCCAGGAAGTGTCTGTAGCAGCGATTCCGCAGGACGTCAGTGCTGGTGTTTGTCCCAGACAAGCCCTCAAACTGAAGCAGAACAACCAGATGAGACCAGACGCTCCCCTTCATCCACGTCAGACTCCACCACATCCATTCTCCTCTTCGTCCACGGCCTCGTTCCCTCCGTGTGCATGTGATAGTCCCCACTTCTCGCCAGGGTTGAGGAGGAAGAGGGGAGCTGACAGAGAGGAGCAGGAGACGGACCTCAGCTTCAGGGTGATGGGTGTGACTAGACAAATCTGTCAATCAAATACACACCCACAGCATGAATACATTTATTCCTCATACTTCCAGCTTGCTAGCTGTATTGTAATTAGCCATAAAGATAAAGTCACCAGAAACTTTACTGGTTTCAGGTTAAGTGAATATACTTGAATGTATCTGTTCCATCCACGGTCTCAATCCAGGGTCCATGTACTGTCCACAAAGTGTCCGCTCACGTTACACTAACCCTGTTCTCATTGTGTTACTTCACCAGAATGGACCAACTGTCTGTACACAGTTCATCCCACTGCTGTGCTTTCTCTGCTTCCAATAATAAACATGCGGTTATTAAATCTCTGTCCCTTTGCTATTTAAGATGCTCTTGACCAAAATATACCAGAGAATCGCCCCTTCCTGTCTCACACTCTGTCCTTTTCTTTCGTCTGCCAGCCACTCCTAACCTCGGGTTGTGCCAGTTCATGTCTCCTGACACATTACTTTCCCTGCAGCCCTGGCTCTCCATTTTCCCTGTGCACCCTCCTGCTCCCTGCTTTGAATCACTATTCTCTTTCATTGGCTCATTTCTCGCCCCTTGTCTCTTCTCCCGTCTGTCAGTGTCACACCCAGGGTCAGCGGCGCCGTCCAGCTTTGGTCTTTGTTAAGACTCTCCCATAATGCAACATACACCAATGCATTCTGGGTATGTGCCGTTTGCACGGCAGCGTTAATAAAGCTTCTCCAGTGCTGGAGGTCAAGTCAAACAGTCTCTGGTCTCCAGGTAAATATAGTCTTATAAAACTTATGATCCCTGCAGTTTAGGACAAACGGCTGCTGCCTTTAACCATCACTCATGTACGTTTGAGAGTCACACCTTCATCTTCCGAAGCGACCGCTCACCTCAACGTTTCTTAAAATAGTTTTGTTTTCCATTATTTTTCTGTCATTCAGTGAAATATTTTTGGAACGCGGCCAAAGTACTTATGAAGCAGCTGATTCACTGCAGCCATGGGACCAAATGCTCTGCCGCTGTATCATTAGCTCGGCTATTGTTAAGGAGGCTGCTTGCAGACATTGTTTACAGAACATACTAATAGATTTATACCTCTTATTAACGATGACATTTGGAAACCCACTGTGTCTCATTAGTACAGTAGAAGCCAATTGAAAAAGTAGTCGGAAAGCTTCGGGCGAAGTTATTATTTTTTTCCAATCACTGCTTCCTTCCTAACACGGATCTGTGGAATCACACATGACCCCAAAGGTTCTTGGACCGGACTTCCAACTCGCTGTGAGCCAAGGGTGCATCCTGTCTAAAGGGGGCACTGTCATCGTTGGCTGAACACTACTTGTTCTTCATGTTCACATTCATGTGCTGAACTGGTATTTTCATCCCGTCAGGACCGGGATGTCCTGTGTTTAAGAGCAAAAACATCACATATGGCAAATCCCGAGCGGGACGGAGATGATTGAATCAGATCACTTTACGTTAATGGAATAATACTCCTGGGTCATCAAAGAAGTAGCAGCACTGCACAGATGTACAGTGAATAGACCACAGAATGTTTGAGATTTAGGACTTAACTAAAGGGCCTGGTTATGTAAACGTAATCTCAGAAGCATTGTACTGAAAAGCAAATGAAAGCCACTGTGTTTAATGTGGTAGTTAATCTTTTCCAGGATGAACTCTATCCCCAACTTAATCTTGTATCTGTGCAACCAGCACTTACATTAGATGTATATCTTTTAGTTACAGCCACGGCTCTGCTCCGCTGTTTTGGAGTTTGACCTTCAGCTTCGCTTTAAGCGAGGAAGCTGCCGTCCCCGGGTCCAAACGATTCATCCACACCTTCAACGCCGATCAGCGCCCGATTAGAACATCTCATTCTCTTCTTCCTTTGTTCTGCTGCGTGCCTCGTGTGTGTGTGTGTGTGTGTGTGTGTGTGTGTGTGTGTGTGTGTGTGTGTGTGTGTGTGTGTGTGTGTGTGTGTGTGTGTATGTGTGTGTGTGTGTGCCTCTAATCACACTGATGTCAGACAGGTCACAGTTGGACAGTGGCGTAAACGTACAGTACCGTAAATACTGTATGAGGAGGAACACAGGTGTGCCCTAGCAAAGGGAATCCTCCTGAGAGTCTCTATGGAGGTCTGCTTTATTTGCGGCGTAGATTCATCTTCTGGTCGGCACATCTGTTTCGCCGTGAAGCCTCTCGATTTGTTAGCAAACCCTACGACCAGCGCGCTTTCATTGAGGAAAACGCTTTGCCCAGCTGATTTGTGCAGCTCAGCCTGGTTGAGTTCAAACCCAACGCTGACTAAATATAGACCCCGTCAGGAAAGCTGCGTGTGCTTCTGATCGCTGCTGCTTGTTTGCGTGGGGGATCGTCCTCCACGCGTTGCGCTGTCGAGGCGTATTGTGCGTGAGTGATTTCCCGTCATCGCGCCCCTTGAGCCCGGCTTATTCCCCAATCTTGGTGCCGCCGCTGGCTTCCCCCGCGCTGCCGCTGTTTCCTCCTGACCTCTGCCACCCTATTGTCTTTCTCATCTCTATTTCTCATTTTGTTCTTCGCGTCGAGTGTGTGAATCTCTCCGCAAAGGCGATATCAGGTTATTGGGCGTGAATATTTATTTGATCTGTTTAGCTTGTGTATTTCTTTCCCAGCTTTGTTTTTGCCGCGGAGGTCCTCATGAATTTCCTTCCAGGACTCGCTGCTGCTTCTATTTGTAGGACACCAACCAATCAGGCTCAGAGGTTGCTCTGATGATGAGCGGTCCAGATCCAGTTCAGATGGGCCACACATTGTCCTGTCTGGAACCCAGTCTGCTTGTTGTGGACTCACTGTGCACTGTGGGATGAAAGCAACCTTTCTCCCATTGCTTCCAAATTGTTCCATTTCAAACATTTCACTTCTTCTTCTGTACCTCAGTATTCTTTACAGTACTTAGAGGCGAATAAAACGAACTGGATGCATGAGCACAATATAATAAATTTAGGTTCCCGGAGAATTTTAAAAAGTTCTTCATCAATTTTACTCCTTTTTCGTTTTTTTGCAGAGACGCTGTTTACGTTGCATCGGCATTATTATAACAAATGACCTCTGCTTCTCCAGTCAGACATAAATATCTGCAGCTAGAACAACAGTATCGGGAAATTGATTGTGAAGACCACCACTTGCCACAACTGGGTTCCTACAAATCCTCGCCTAATGGCTGCCTTGACTAATAATAATTCTATTTGCCATTAGTGTGTGTGTGTGTGTGTGTGTGTGTGTATGTGTGTGTGTGTGTGCGGGTTTAGCTCGATGAGCTAAACAGCTAGCGTGGATGCTTCTCTGTGCTTCTAGCAGCCTCAGGGGTGGACTGTACCACCCGGCTGAGTACCAGGTTAATCTCATGTCCAGCGCTGGGACCGTCTGAGTCGGTGCATGATTGTGTGACTGACGTTGCCTTAGATGCTCCGTGACATCTTGCTGTTGTCTGCTGGGGATGAGCTGCCTCCAGGGCTATTCACATTCTTTGCCTATAAATGGCAACAACATGACATGTACATCCCCCACTGTATTTAAATACTGTCACACATTCATTAATTGGCTCTGAGCTCTGTATTATTATGCACGTTAGTTTTATTACTAAACCTGCTAAATGGCTACACCTTTCTGGGTTCCTCCTGTACCCGCTATACATTTACTCCCCACCACAGCATATATGCACCAGTGTCAATATCTGCCCGCTCTGTGTTTTGATTAGCACTCCGCTGTGAGAGCAGCCTCTCGGTGCGGACCGGATCCCCTGCACTTGAGTCTGTGTGGCCATGTGGCACTAAGCTGCTGGTTGGGCGACAGGGACGGGGCGCGCATCCCCGTTTGATGATAACTCTGGCCTGTGGGAGGAAACAGCAGGTGGCCGGAGACAGCTCGGCGCTGACGCGTCTCCCTCTCACCAGGTACGGACGAGCGACGGGTTGAATGCTGATGATCTGCCCAACAATCCTTAATGAAACGCCAGCAACTCAACCACAAAATAATATAATATTAGGAAACCTTTAAAGGAATAGTGAGTGAAATATAAAAAATGTGCTCGTTGCTTTGGCGATTTTATCCCAATTGCATCCTATTGCTATGCCATTATACACCAGAACATACACACTGACAGCTGGCATTTAAAGACAGATGGGAGCCTGGGGGCAGACGTTTTCTTGCATTCAGATTGTGGATGGGGACTGTATTATAATTTCCCTGTGCTTATCAGGAACACAACTTAAAATTAAAGCGATAACACTTTAGCTTATACTAGTTCTGACCACAACAAATGAATATGAGTCTGAAGTAGGAGGCTTTATCACCAGAGATTACAGTGCAGAGCTGGGTGGATTACAAGGAGTAACGGATACTCCTGAAGCATTATCTGCCTAATCCAGGAGTGGGATTCATCACACAACTGAGTGCACATGCAGTATTTCATGATTTAAGACTCTGAACGGGTTCTGTCCATCTATGTGTGGCTGCGTCTGCCTTGGCTGCACGTCTGCGCCGCGCTTCACGCCGCGTGCGCAGGTTTGGGAGTCCTGCAGCGTGACATAATGAATAACTCAGCCTTGTCTCGAGTACTGCTTGTGGCGGCGTCTGTGGGCGGACGCGAAGCCTCGGATGAGCTAGACGCGTTATGCGGCGGAAGACTTCATCATGACCTCATGCACACGATGAAGGTGAAGCCAAGTAGAATAACACAGGCATCGAGGATTAAAGTGACTGAACTTGAACTGGATCTAAAAGCTAAATAGGAACCACATTCAAAACGCTATCTGACTGTGACCTTTGACCCCATCATTTCCCTTACTTGAAGCAGTGCATGTGTGTGCTGTCCCTGATCAGACCTCCCTGCGTGTCCGTGTCCACGTGCGGCCTCCCAATCACTCGTCATTGTTGTCTGAGCCACGTTTCTATGCAGTAAATCAGCGCCGTCATTATGTTAAACGCACGGCGTTGTTCCGTAGCGGCTTGGTTCCATTGAGAACGAAAGCCGCTGCCAGGACTTCGATGTGTGGCGCATACAACTAAGGCTAATCCTCCCTCTCTGGCTGTTGGCTTCGTGTCCATGTACGGCTGCTTGGCTGTTGTGTTCTCTTTCCGTCGCCTGTGTTAATCCACAGAAAGCTGAAGGGCTCGAGACGCTCCAGCACTTCCCGGTATATACACAAACAAGCCGCCGCGTCGCTAACACTGAGTGATGCCCCGTCCGTGGAAACGCTGGTGGATTTGTTCGGTTTGTGTGTCTGTGTTCGCCGGCACTGTATATACATGTGTACACAAAGAAGTAATATTCTCCACTATGAGTCACAGGGTGGAAATTAGAGCCTCGGCTGATCCCTTCCTCAATAAGCAAACACTTCATTTTGACAGATCATTAACCAGACATTATCTTTCATTAGGCGCCTCTGCATTACTTATTCAACACTTCTAGGACACACGCGTATTCACAAAAGGAGGCAAACACACTTAACCCCACCCGCGCTGAACCCACGCGCTGATTTAACGCAGGACATCGGAGACTCTACACACTCGAGCAGCATCTGTGTCACTTACGGCAAAAAACAACCCGAGCGCTGATAGAAGCCTTTGTGCGGCTCTCTGCGGCCGTTACGCGCCCAAATCTCATTTCTGCAGCTCCCATTCATCTCCTTCATGGCCCACTAGTATCACAGCGCAGCGATCACACGGCCGCGTTTTCAGACGCTCGTAGTAATTAGGGCCGACAATGAATCGCGCACGAGAGAAAAGCAGGTGGCGGCGTAAAGAGCATCTAGATGGAAATAGGGAGGCTCTCAGGAGCATCATCAGAGGGAATCATCGCGGTGTAGTGGTAATTCAGACGCCTGCTGCTCCTGCCTCTCTGAGTGGAGACAAGTGGAAAGCTCCAGCCTCCCCCTTCGTCATCGCGCCGGCGTCAGCGCGGCAACTTTTGTCGCGGCAGGTGAAAACGAGCCTTCGGCGGCGTTAATGGGACGCCGCATTCGGGCGCAGGCGCCGCGGCAGCTTCCTGCCCGCTGGGCTCCATCCATCTGCTCGGCACACGCCGCCGCCTTCCTCGTTTGCTCTCTCCATCATAGCCCGCGTCCACACACCAGTCCCTGGCCTTCATCCATCTCCCTTAGCGGTCGCCCCCACACCCGCCACCCGGCCACCTCACGCACGTCCATAAAAGCGGCGCGCCCGTCTCGGCCAAGCGCTCCCCTCCATCCATCAGGGGCCGGTTTTACGGGCTTTCCTCACACTACTGATATTCAGCTGTCCCCACCCGACCCGGGACAATCCCTTTGTCAAGCACGTTCAGAGCGTTAGTGTTGGCTCTGATGAAAGACGAGGACGCTTCATGGGAAGTTTGGACAATTCATTACTTTGACACATGATGCTGTGATAGAATTCTGAATTGATAGAAGATGAATGGGATTTATTATTATGGTTTGTCTGTGACTTCTCTCACCAGTCAGACTGTACTGTATGATGGTAACCAGGTTTCCAGACCTCAGTCCTGCATCTGCCTTGCTCTCTGTCTGCTTCGCTCTTTTGTTTTTCACGAGCAGGCTTGTCTGGATTCTGTGCGCTTGGATGCTGTTGTCGCTTCAGTGCACACGCTCAGGTTGCACAGCCAAAAGGAAAAGGCGCGTCTTGCCTCTCAGTCGATGTCCGTTACGTGTCAATAAAAAAAACCTCTTTGTAAACGGACCGGCGTGCACCCTCGGGGGAAACAGCACGGGGCGATTTCGAGGGGAGGTTTATGTGTTTCCAATCTGGTACGTTGGCTTAGAATTTCAATGCCGTCCTCATCAGGGAGTGAGTGAAGTGAGAACAATACAATCAGGCATCAAATCAATTTTAGGTTGGTGGTTTGTAGTGAAACAACCATTTGGGCGGCTGGAACACAGAAGGTGCCCGTGTTCAGCGTATCTGTTGATGCACACGTGTAGTGTGACGAGTAACGTGTTGCATCATTGCGTCATTTTGTGTCTGTTTGTCAGACGTACAGCAGCGGGTGTTCAGAGGGAGACAGGTCCCGACATTCCCAGAGGTCCCCAGCTTCACATCTGTTTCAGGGCACGTTCCTGTAACAGCCCTCCGTAAGGCTTTCAAAATAAGAGCTCACTAACTGAGCATTAAGCTCCTCAGATCGTCAGGTTTGATTTGACTAAGGAATATGGCAAATAGCTGATAGATCAGCTGGGCAAACACCAGTTGTCTGATGTTAATTAATCACCACAGAGGGCATCTTCTGATAATATGCGCCTGTGACTCTTGTCTGCTTGTTTACCTTTCCACACAAAGTGTCTGTGCGGAGACTGGGACAGACTCCACCAGGAGGAAGACGGCAAAGAGGGGCAACAAACAGAGATAGAGGATACGGAGACCGAAGCAAATGAGTCAGAAAGAGAAAGCGTGCACTTTACACTTCATGAGTAATTCATGCACAGTTCTATTCTGCCTGCTTTTCTTTCCTCTCAGCCAGTAAACATAAAGCAGTGGGACACTATTCGGCTGCTCTCTGTAGCAAAAAACAGCTGTATAGGGACAAATGATGGTTATTGGGCACCTACACTGTCACACATTCCCTATGCATAGGACAAGTTACAGTATGGTGTGTGTGTGTGTGTGTGTGTGTGTGTGTGTGTGTGTGTGTGTGTGTGTGTGTGTGTGTGTGTGTGTGGCTCAGCAGAGGTCATCCCTCAGGCAAACAGTGACATCGGTGGCAGCAGCCCAGCTGACATCTGCCAAAAGCTATCAGAGGTAATAAATGCTTCCCCAGACAGCAAATGTACCTGAGGTCAAAGGTCAGGTTATCGCTTTCCTCTTGAGAAGCCATCAGAAAAGTGATCTGTTGCATGCCTGAGTGGGAATTATGTCACACATTTGTCCTTTCCTGAATCCTATTTTATGTTTTCTTGAGGAAGGGAGTGTGTCAGAGTGAAAATCTGATTATGTCGGACACGTTGGATGTTTGACCCTGCTAACCCTCTATATCAGCTGCATGTTTCATCTTTGCAGCAGATACATTCTGTTTGAAAAATACTTGGAGGTGGATGAAAGTACAAGGCTGCGAAAACTTTGGAGAGGCAAAAATAGTCTAAGTTGAACAAAAGGCGGAACAAAGTTCCTCATCTCTGCTGAGATGATGCCAAAGCGACCCTTTCTGGACCCGAGGACCCTTTATTATGGTGGCTGTCGAGGTCGTCGCCCCCAGAAAAACCAGTTGCTCACACAGCGGCACGTGAAATCAATACTGAAAAAGTATGAGTTTTTGGAAATCGAAAGGCAGCAGTGAAAGCGAACTTTTCAGGCACATGGCTGCTGTGTGTGTTTGTCCAAAGTGTATGCAACACTGGAAACACGGAGCCTAATGCTGTGGGTCTGTTTTGCCGCCTCAGGCTCAGTATCCACCTCACTGTGACATGTACAGTACCAGCTACAGTAGCTGAACATTAATATGCCAAAAGTACATGTTTACAGAATTCCCCACCTTGCATCTTATAGAAGAATGTGCTGCTGACATTTTGGTAGCTGATAGAATCCATGCCTGGACGGGTCAGAACTGTTTGGGCAGCACAAGGACAGACCTGCTCAGTAATAAGCAGCTGCTTTGAAGTCTGCATCAGATGAGAGGATCCACATCCGAATCTGAAAGATGAACAGTCACAAGAGGCATCATCCACTGCTCTGTCCTGCAACCGTCCTCTTCAGTGTGTGTGTGTGTGTGTGTGTGTGTGTGTGTGTGTGTGTGTGTGTGTGTTTGTCAGGGTGCTTTGCATAATGTGCATGTGTGTAAATGTGTGTGGCTGGACTTCCGTCAGCCAGCCAGCGCTGTCTGACTGAGGCTGGGTGACAGCTCTGTGCTGGAGGTCGCTGGCGACGGAACAATAACGAAGTGTCATTTAGACAGTTTAAGTGCTTTTTAATGCAGCTTAACAGGGAAGGGTTCTCTTTATTTGGGGAAGCTGGAGGCAAGTGAGAGGAAGAAGTATTTTGTACAGGAATTGAGGAATTGCGTTGTTGAGTCATAGGATGTACTGGTTTGATCCTGGTGGCATCGCACACAAACACGCGTTGGATGGATGGATGGATGGATGGATGGATGGATGGATGGATGGATGGATGGATGGATGGATGGATGAATGAATGGGTGGATGGATGTGGATGGATGGATGAATGAATGAATGAATGAATGAATGAATGAATGAATGAATGAATGAATGAATGGATGGATGGATGGATGGATGGATGGATGGATGGATGGATGGGTGGGTGGGATGGATGTGGATGAATCAATGTAATGACCATGCATGGATGAATGACTGAATGACTGCATCATGCTGCATGCAGGACTGCCTGCCTGCATGGCGCGGCCTGGCTGGCTGGATTGGCTGGATGGGTGGCTGGCTGGCTGGCTGGCTGGCCGGCTGGCTGGGTGGCTGGCTGGCTGGCTGGCTGGCTGGCTGGCTGGCTGTGGCTGCCTCCTGCCTGCCTGGCTGCCTGCCTGCCTGCCTGCCTGCCTGCCTGCCTGCCTGCCTGGCCTGGCTGGCTGGCTGGCTGGCTGGCTGCTGTCCTGGCTGGCTGGCTGGCTGCCTGGCTGGCCGCCGCCGGCTGCTGCTGGCTGGCTGGCTGGCTGGCTGGCTGGCTGGCTGATGGCTGGCTGGCTGGCTGCTGGCTGGCTGTGGATGGATGGATGGATGGATGGATGGATGGATGGATGGATGGATGGATGGATGGAAGATCCCAGAGTTGGGTGCTATTAATATTCCCTCTGCAGCTTGGCTCATGACAGAGTTGTCAAGGACGGGGGACCAACCTTGGGGTTGTTGTCAGAGCCAGAGGCTGCGTCTCAATGCTTGGGTATTTTCTCCCTTCTTTCGTCTCCTCTCACATTTTTGACTCTTTATCAACGACTCGCAGGCGTCCACACTGCAACCCGCACGTCCGAGTCTCCGGTGCTCTTCAGTAGGCGTGAACAATCTCCTTACAAGGGGCTGCAGGTTTGTGGGCTGGCTGCGAACACACTGCTAATCCAGGCTTGAAGTCCTCAGCAACACTCCTATGAAACGCAAGTCGCATAATGCAAACTGACCTGCAGGTTAATGCAGCCACACCAGGTGAAGTACAGTAGGAGGCCGGTGTTCAGTAACCTGTAGTGTTGCTTGTCCGCGCCAGGAAATTAGCCTCATTTAGAATAACAAACATCTTGTCCTTTGTGTCATTTGGTCTTGGAAATATGGATGCAAGCATCCGTTCGCTATGAAAACAACAGCTGACCTTGCTGGCCTCCTGGCATCATGCCCAGTCCTCTGCTGGGCTACAACGAGGTCGCTCCTGGGCCATGACGCGCAAACATCCACTTCTGCTCGCGTCTGGAAGGCGCGACCCCCGTCGTCACCGGCGGCCCCCTCATCAATGACTCACTGATTGCCTTCATTGTGGCTGTGAATCACTAAATCCCCTCTAACTCACCATGAATCGATCCCCCAACTTCCACTATCCTTCATTCTCGCACACTTCTCGCCCTCATTTAGAACCCGCCTCTGCTTGTCTCCACTCATTTACCACACACAGAAATCCAATCACTAGCCACTCGTCCGTATCTGTGAAAATATTTGTTGGTATTAGCTGACATCTAACTGGGGCATCTAACTCTTGATAACCTTAACTCACATCTTTTCCAAGGTCTTTTGGTGCCTTTCAGACATGCTTTGCCCTCAAATTGTAAATGAAATTGTAAATGATCACTTATAAATCAAGCATAAAGGCATCTATATGGTAATGAGACTAGGAGATAGTGGGCTGTATATCAGGATGTGTTCACGGCCTGCTTATGAAATCAGTCAAACCATGATGGATAACACTGATGGGTTAAAAAAGCACATGGGAATGATGTTGTATGATGAGAGTGATGCGATGGTCAGGCCCATTTTCTAGAGTTTTTCAAAGCAATTTAGGAGCAAAGATAATGGGAACGTGTGATCTCAAATCTCCACCAGCGCCGTCCCTCTCAAACGGGCTCACATGGTAACGGCATGAGACTCCCACAGAAATGCATGTTCCAATGCAGCGGCCACAGGCCAGAAGCGTCCGAATGGAAGAGTCCCCTGATAGAGTGACAGCCGTTACGACGCGTTATGTCAGAGACAAACGCATGAATCACGGCATCAAAGAATGGGGCGCGTTATTGATGCAAAGCCCGATGTAACGTAGAAAAACATGTCATCAAAGACAGATTGCTTGACAGATTGTGACCGAATGTCGTAGTGTTGTAGTGAGTGAGGAGGGACGAGGCGACGACGCACGGAGGGAACGGGGAGAGACGCGCGGCTTTCCAGCGCCCGCGAGTATTTATAGATCAGATGTAGTCAGAACCTCTGCCTGGCAGCAGCAGCGTGCCGCTTGTTGCTGGTGCTGGAGCTTCTGTACACATCCGACACGGCTCTGACTCAGTGGAGAACGTTGGGAGAGAGACGTGATAACAATGGAGGAACACGTGGGAGATCGAACCAATTAAGACACATATGCAGTTTAATGCCGCTATGAAACTCACTGTTGTCACACACTGTATGTGTTTTGGTCACAGAGTGTCCACAATTTATTAATTTCATTTCAAGACTCCTCTGTCCGCGTGTGTGTGCGCGCGTGCGTGCGCGCGCGCGCGCTTTCCAGTCCACGTGAGAGCGCGCGTGGCTCACTCGGCTCCCGGACGCCGAGAGCGCACACCGGCTCCGACGCGAGGATCGGCGACCTACGTGGGGGCTTCTCCTTCGGCAGAGATGACCTGTTAACGGCCGCGCGCTCGTCGCCGTCCTCGAAACGCACAGAGCCGCTGTTCTTCTCGCAAAAAAAAAAAAAAAAACCCTCGCTCGAGACATCGGCTGCGTCCACGGCTGCACATTCCGGCGCACACGAGGGGGGAAAATGAAGGCGAAAAACCGCGACCAAAGCTTGTCGGACTCCCGCGAGCTGGACGGTTCCTACGACCAACTAACGGGTGAGTGACGCGCCGCTGGACGTGGTGCGACTCTTCACATTGTGAGGAAAAGGTTCAATGTGTGTACGGGTGCCAACTTCAGGTGCGCGCAGATCTCCGCACGCGCCACATCTAAACGTTCGAACGGAAATCCGCGCTCCATTCGTCGTGCGCCACAAGTTTGCACATAAGTTTAGTGCACGTCGCCTTTACCGTAACCACATTTTCCCTTTAATTCCTCCAGTTGCCGTGTTACCTCATTTCAAGTAGTGCCGCGTTCACGTTTAAATGGGGACGAGTTGATAAAAAAACACGTGAATGGGGAAAAAATACACATATTGAACCTTTTAGCGTGGTTGTCGTCTGTCAGTGTGTTTGCGTAATTGGTGCGTAATGTTGGTGCCGCACAGTTCCGTCCGTTTTGACTGTGTGGTCCTGCTTTGGCTCAGCTATGGGAGACTGGGGACACCTGTCTGACCGACGCCATGCCCAAAATGCTGCTTTAACACTATTTATCTGTGGGTTCAGAGGAAGGGGACGTCCTCCGCATCTCAGCCACACGTGCGCTCAGTCGGTGCTGTGTGATGTGCTCCGGGTCCGTATTGTCCTCTCTTGCTGTTGTGATGGGAGCGAGCGAGCCGGTGACAGCAGCACTCAGTTCCAGTACATATGCTGGTTTTATGGGGACACAACCAGCCCATTCTGCTTCTTCGTGGGCTGAGCACTCTCCCTCATATACGGCACAGCAGCGCTCTCCACACAGCCTGTCTTTAAGCCTGGACACATTTCGGGCCTGCGGAGGGAGGGGAGGCGCTGCTGTGTGTGTGTGTGTGTGTGTGTGTGTGTGTGTGTGTTGGTCCTGGCAGGGACAAATCTAATCTGCACCAGTCAACGCGGCGTTATCATCTAAATGCTGCTTTGTCACAGATGAGATTGATTTTTGAATTAGGGAAACCTGGCGAGGTGTGCGACGCGAGCCCTGGCGTGTACTGTGCTGCGTGCGGGCGTGTGGCGTTGAGCTTATCCGTGGATATCAAGCCGTGCGCGGTCGGGGGTGTGCGCTGGCTTGTATGTGGGTGTGCTCACAAGCAGCAGCTCCACATTGTGTGCAGTTCACTGCTGATGGTCGCAAACGCCGGAGAATTTGTTCTGCATAAGATTTTACACACTTGTTGCACACGCGGCCGTGTGTTTCTCCCGAAGGCTTTTCTCAGAGTTTACTTGTGATATTACCATGTTTTTGCAGTCTGATGAAGATAAACTACTACATGTATCATGGATGTTTAATGTTTTGTAATGTGAATCTATACTGTACGTTTTAGAACATTCAGCTTTTCCTGCTTCCTTCCTTTTTTTAATCATTTCTGTCCATCTTATTGAGGGGAACGGAGGGGTGTGAAGTCACGGCAGTATATATCGTGGTATAGTTTTAATGACTTTTTCAAAGCTCTGAATATCATGGTTTATTCATCTTAGTAGGTCTCTGTCAGCTCCCAAGCTTTAATGGTGTTCATGATTATTAAGTCCAGTTCCTGTCGGTGAGCGTTTTGGTTTTGCACACAATAGAAGCATCTGAAAGCAGAGCTGTGTGTGTGTGTGTGTGTGTGTGTGTGTGTGTGTCAGGAGGAGAACAGGCGACAGGTGATTCTCTGCATAATACCCATTAAAATGAAACAGTATATGGTGTAATGTGAGCGCATGACTTGTGCAAATTGATTCTTAAGTGGGTTTTTGTGTGGGTAGAGCAGCTACAGGTGAGTCATTGCTCTTACTTACAAGCAACTTGTGTGAGCGGGATGAGAGAGAGAGAGAGAGAGCGAGCGAGTACGTGTGCGTGTGCTTAGAGCAAAGCTGACCTTTGTTACCTAAAGGTAGTGTGGGTGGTCTCCAATCACCATTCGAGTGAAATGTAACCCTCTAGAAATAACTCCCTCTCAGCCTGCCACCTCGTACCGAAGCGCGCCCCACTGTGTGTGTCGGAGTGTGTGGTAGCCTGGCATTCCCTGTTGTGTTTAAGAGCAGCGGCTGAGAGATGAGAGGTAATTATAGAAGCGTGGTGCAGTAATCTCCTCTTCCACCTCGTGAGCCCTACTCAAGAGAAATCAAATCACCTACACACACACACACACACACACACACACATGCACGCAGGTGAAGACACACACAGTGGTTCCTCTCCGCTATTATCTCAAAGTCGTCATACTTCTCCTCCATAATATCAGCTAAAGGCCACATCAGTGGTGGATGGCAGCTCGTGTGCCACTCATCCTTCTCCTCTGTCTGATACGAGGCACCTTTAATACGGGCCTAAAAAAATGCAGGAAACGCCGAATGATCAGCGTAGAGGAGGTAACCCTCAGGCATCGCTCTCACTGTCACGGCTGCACCAGAGATTGTGAGTCACTTTCAATTGCTTAGATACAAATCAAAGCGTTGCGGCGAAGCGACGAAGGCGAGCCTGTCCCCGTAATGGAGCGTCTCTCTGCAGGTGCATCCTTTCAGTCGGCTGCTCACATCTGCATAACAATCGCAGACAAACGCGAATTTAAAGTTTACACACACACACACACACACACACACACACACACACACACACACACACACACACACACTTGAACTGCGAACCCGGCCGAGGTTGCGGTGAAATGCACCAGCCGGCGTGTTTGTCATATGACACACACCCAACTCCGCTGCAGAGCCCCTGTGGTAAAAATCCCATTTCCTCCCCTTAGATCAAACTGATTCCAGGGTAAAGTGTGCCTTTTTATAATTGAGCCTGTCAGAGTGAGTTAAGCCCGGAGTCGCCGCCTCGGCGCCACACTTTTTGCTGTAGCTTAGAAATTGCGATGGCCACAGGCAGTAATTAAAAGCCTTGATTCGATGTTTGACGCGTCCTCCGACGTGCGGGGTGGAGGCGGCGCCCGCTGCCTCAGCGCGGAACCGCGTGGAACGGGCCCAGGGGTGCCTCACTTATCCGTCACAGCAGCTGAACCATTGATTGAAAACGAAAGACAGGTGGGAGGGGGCAAAGGAAGGACAGAACCTGACCTGGGCCGGACTCAGCGCTGCGTCTGCTCGTCCTGGTCTTCAGCAGTCTGAAGGCGTAGCTCGGCCCAATAGGGACGCTCTCCCTGCCGATCGCAGCCTAATGTCCTGCTCCCATCCATCAGAGCGGTCCTGTAATTATACCGGCCCTGCCCACCAGAGACCCCAGCTCTTGTCCACATTCAGAACTGAGCCTCATAAAGTAGAGTGGTCTGGATCTTTGCATGCAGGAATGGAGACGTTAACATAAGTGGCCGCCCGCCCCGTCCTCCTAATATCACTATATTTCTAACTAATCCCAATGACAGGCCCCACTTAAGCTGCAGTATCGGCCTTTTTTCTTCAACTCCATCACACTCCTCCCTCTCACACTGTCTCTACTCCCACAAATCAGATTATGTAACGGTATCATATATACAGTATGTTGCGCCTTGTAGCAGTGTGTGTTGATTTCCCATCTCTCTATCAGCGTTGCTTCGTCTGTGTCTCTACCTGAGCCTCGATCCTCTCCACGCTTTTAAGGACTCAGTGGGGCCGTAACTCACGGAGGCCAGGATCAATCTTAATGAGTTCTAATTTTTACCCGATTCTATGGAGGCCTGAGGCATTAAACCAAATCCTGCTCACCTCTCCCTCCATTTTTCTCCTGCTCCTCTTCACAAACACGTTCATGTACTGTATATACAGAAGGAATGACAGACTATCAGATCTGAAGTCTCTTTTTTTTATTCTCGTCATCCGACGCCACTGCTGCCATGTCGGATGCTTCTCAACGCTCGGCTGATTGATTGATTGACGGGGAGCGAGTCTGACTGTGACACAGCCTGACGCCGTCGCCGTGTCGACGCTCTGTCGCTTTGCAGCTCGGTGACGTGCATCACGCATCATCTGCCCGTCGCTCTTCGTCCCTTCTCTATCAGCGCGACGCCAGCGCCGCTCGGCCTCTTTGGGCCGATTTGCACCTCGTGCGCGTGCGCGCGTTGGCCACACATCTGTGCAGAGGACGCGTGAAGGGCAGCTGTAATTGCCATCAGCGTCAAAAAACAGTTTTTCAGTTTACTGCTAATTTTATTTTCACTTTTTTTTAATTATTGCAGCCACTATTTCACACATTCAGGTGTTGCATGTGTGAAAATGTTATTCATTTTTTTTAATGCAAAAGTTGAAGGTGGTTGTAAAATCATGAGCTGTTGTGTCTTATGTCCAGTCCAGGACCAGGCAAATCAGGACTCTTCCTGTATGTGAGACGAGAAGACGCTGCACAAATACACAGGTAATAACTGGCTGTAATTCAGTGGTAAACAGGCCCACAGAGGGCACTTACTCTGCCCACCGAAGGTTCCTGAGTAACAACTCCAGCGTGATTGACAGCGCAGCATCGAGTTGTAAGAGAAAGGTGGAGGTGATTAGAGGAAGCCTGGGGTTCTGCTCTTGTCAAAGCAAAATCTCTCATTCACTCACACAAGCTGGGTCCTGGCCCAGGGGAGAGCAATGCAGAAAAACACTGCAGCCGGCCTAACAATCAATCAGTTCTTTCTGACAGGACTTTGGACAAGGTCCGGTCAGTTACACACAGCGACACACGCGCACATGGACCCACACAGGGAGAGAAAGCAGGCAAGCGCAGTGAGGAGGCTCGATATCTGTCAGTTAAACTACCAGTCAGAATAAACTTAATGTCTCCTGGTGCTCTCTGTGTCTAACTGATGTCCAATTAAGCCGAGCATAATGTCATCCTCATGAGAAGTGTCACCATTTCTGTGATCCACACCCACAAACCACTTATACTGCACAGCTGATGAAACTCTGCATTAAAATGGTCAATGAAGGAGAAAATCTTTGTTATTCTGCTGTGATTTGTCAAAAAGGGTCAAATCCGATGAGATATATACTTTTCTCTACTCAAATGAAGGAAAGTCACACAGGTAGATCAGCTTGACTCTACATGATACTGCCCAGCATCATTAGCTTGCTGGCCGCCCTTCCTCTGGCCCCAAAGTGGCTGTCTTCATCGTTCCTGCTCTGTCAGCCTGGGGCCACGTTGTCGGGGGGGCACTTCCTGTCTTTATGTCTCTCAGGAGAGATGCTGAAGTCAGCCAAATCCTCAATCAGCTAAATATGCACAGTGTGACAAGGTAGGAGGAAACGGGACCAATTGCATTTCGGAGGCTGGTTCAGCGTATTACAATAGTGTGAGAGGAGGTTATAGAGAACTGCTGAGCGGAGAATTTAGCGTTCGGAGTCACCGTGCCGTGTCCTGACTGCAGAAGCTGTTTATGCTCCACCTCAGCCGCTGCTCCCAATTCTAAAGGCGCCGACTTCAACAGGTCAAGAACCGCATTTGTATTTTCCCAATATACATTTGCTTTAATCATCTCCAGTGTGCACAGCTCATGCTGGTGTTTGTGTTGGCTCTGGGGCTTGGAAATCCTATTTCCACCCCCCCCCCATTGCCCCGTGGCACTGGTAAACAGATTACTCACACAGCAACCTGACGTTCCATAAGTACTTCTCCCCGGGCGCCGTGGCCCGGCACCGGGACTTTACAACACTTAATGGAGTCCACCAATCAACACGCACGCACACAGACCCACACGCGACCAGACGCGGACGCCCGTGATTGATTGGCGAAGGGGGAGTCATGACGGCCGCAGGAGGCGCCGCCGTCGACACTGGAGGCGGACGGGGACCCAATGCTGTACATGGAGAGAGAGAGCCTTGATGAAGATGCTCACACTACTTATTGAGCATTCGACGAAAAAAGTTGTAAAAGGTCAATAGCTCCCGTTTTATTTCACCAGTCGTACCCACTATTGTCCGGCTGGAACTGTGGGACCCAACGCTGCTAGAATCCCTTCCATCTGTGTTTTGACAGAGCAAAACCCAGCGATAACGAAGGGAGCGCCGCCGCCAAAGCAATCACGGCGCTGGAGGAGGTTCAACGGAACCCGGCGGAGCTGGCGAGATGTGGACAGAGAAAATGTCCTGCTGCAGCGGACGCTCCGGGTCTCAGGGCGCCGTCCGACCCGCAGCTGCCAGTTCAGCTCTTACTTTGAGGCCGTTTTAAGGTAGATGCGCTCGGAACCGGCGGCGTGAAACCCCCCAAAGGCGCATCACGCGCTGTAATCGCAGCTCGCTCTGCAGCAGCAAGACGCGGCGCCAAGCGATTACGCGCAATTATACAAACTGTAATGGAAAGTGTGTTTAAGGAGAGTCATAGAGTAATATGTGTCGGGAGGTTGTTTTCGTTAGTCACCGTCTTTTTCCGTTGCCGCCACAAGGTGTTTGCTCTTAATGAGGGTGCGTTAAGGAGACGCGCTTATGCACAATTAGAGGAAGTCATTAAAAGGGGGAGCGCTTATTAATGAGGCCGGTGGAAAATGCCGGCGCTGAAATATGGGCCCATTGTCTGCGGCCCGCGGGCTATTGACTGAGAGAGGCTGTAGGTGTGTAGCAACACAGCTGACTCCCACTCAGTCTGATAAGCAGAGTTTGGGGATTGAAGCAGGTAATTAAAGCTTGTAACGCGTCAGTCACCCCGTACACACGCACGCGTCTGGAGACAACGGCTCTTTTAAACTTTCTTTTCCTTCGTCTCCGCTCGGCTTCTGCTGTGCAACAAGCTGGTGTCCTATAGAGGTCGAAGGAGGAGGAGGAGGAAGAGGTTCAGGAGTAAGTCATTGACATTCCCCAGGAGATCTTGACATTAGGGAGTCGTTTGAGTTTTACAAGGCGCTGCCTCCCCTCTAACCCTCACTTCTCACCCCCCTCCTCTCCAGGTGCCTCCTACGTCTTGTCCTCCTCTACATGTCGGGCCTTTATGAATGAGGGGCTGTATCGGCGGTGATGTTTTCTCATCTTCTCTCCTCCTCAGAGGCCTGAAAGGTGAATAAAGTGGATGTAAAGTTAATAGGTACAGCTCCGGCTCTCATGCGTCAGTGGGCACCAGTTGTGACTGCGATGGCAGGAGGGTGCGCGTTATTTTATATATATTTGAGAGTCATTGCTCAGAGAGATATATTTATATTACCTCTTACATTTAGCGTAAACAGCAGAGTGAGCACCGGCTGAAGTAAATATATAAAGATTTCTCTTTCCTGTAAGAAGTCTATTATATCTAAGAAGAGAAAATACAACAAATTCAGCTCATCTATTTGCATCAACAGGTTGTTTGTGAGTCCGACCTGTTCGAAGCGTTGACAGGCTGCTGTTTGTAATAACAGTCAAAATCTGTTATTGCTGCTTTTTTTATTTTTTGAGTTGATAAAGAAACGACGGGGGGTCTCAGGCGCTGACCCCCCGCAGAGGAAATGGCACCATTTACATCAATTCTCTCATGACACACTGCACATGCTCTACTGGGCAGCAGTTTGTTACACACTGCATGAACTGAATATTCATCCCGTCACAAGCGGCCATGGTAAGGAAAACGTCTGCCTGAATGAAACGGTTTCCAGCTGTGTGTGAGCGCAGAGAGACAGGAAGGATAGAGGTCGTGTCTGCAGGCGCTTTGAGTCTCCTGGTCTGTAACCGTGCACTTACAGAAAAACACACCACTCCATTTAAATGTTAAGTGTGATCAGGGCAAGCAGCCACGCAAACACACACACACACAGACTGTGGGCAACAGGAATCTAATGAGCACAAGCGGCCTGGAGGTCAGCTCAAACAAAAACCAAACGGCTAATGTGTGTTTTTATTTAGCAAACTCTCTGGCAGTGAATCAAGTTTTATGGACTAATGCAGCTTCGGTTTAAGGGACTGTTCCCACACACACACACACACACACACACACACCCCGTCTGGAAGTGAGACTGACGCCCGTTGATCTGTTGATTCAGAACTATAATACGGCAGCTGCTCGCTCTCTCACCACCTCCAAGCAGCTAGAAAAGAGCCTCTGTCGTCGCCCGTTACCTCTCAGTTTGGCCTCACATCAGCGTCGCGCTTACGGGAAGTATTTTTAGCACGTCTCTGGTTTGTGTCCTTGGATGCCGTGCAGCATTGTTACCACGGGTGCAGAGAGCGCACGCGGTCGATCGTCACTTTGTGCCGATGCACGTTTTCGGACAGGAGTCGAGGGTGATGTCATCACGCGCAACTCGTCAAAAGCTCCTGGACCGGTTTGTTGTCAATAAACAGATGATGCAGATCTGTTTACTCTGCTAATGGGCACCGCTGTGATTCAGGAGGAATCATTTCTAATGCTGCAGCGTGTTTGACATGTTGTTGTTGAAGTGCTTTTATTATGACAGCCTCTGCCCGGATTAACTTTGGCAGAGCACTTTTTGGCAGCGTCAGCCCCCATTGTAATGTCAGCGTTCCCATTGTTTCTGACACAATAACGCATTTATCTGCAGAAGAGCAGATTAGAAGTTAATGGGCTAAAATGAACATAGCTGGAGCTAAAAATGCCTAAATATACTGGTCGACAGCAGCTCGGAATAACTCTAACCTCTGGCTGTCTCCATCTTAACCAAAGTGAAAGCGCGCACACACACACACACACACACACACACACACACACACACACACACACACACACACACACACACACACACACACTAATGCCAGCTCTCCTGTAATTCTATTAAGACTGAAATTGGCCGCACACGACCGCAGGTGTACTGTACATGAACCACACCAGTGTTGGGACTCCGGGACATGGATCATACAGAACAGGGTCCGTACCATCCTCACTCAACCCCCTCTGATAATAATTAAGCTCCTTTGCATCTAAACTGCAGATGAGAAGTCGTTTTAGTGGCGAATGTAATCAAGGGATAATTGGGTTCCATGCAACGCATGCCTGAATGAAAGGTAAGTGTGTGTGTGCGTGTGCTTTAGTCAGTGACAGACACTGTTCCACATGTGACGGAATGGAAATGTTTCTCAGTTTTCCCTGTCTTTTCTTTGCATTTTAAGAGGGAAGTCAGTGACAGCTGGCGTGTGTGTGTGTGTGTGTGTGTGTGTGTGTGTGTGTGTGTGTGTGTGTGTGTGTGTGTGTGTGTGTGTGTGTGTGTGTGTCTTCATGTGTGTGTATTAGGCCCTTAACGCAGGCAAAGACAAACCAGACAGGTGTGTGTTCCTGCTTCCTCCAACTCTTCTGCGGCTGCACGGCGGCGGAGATGAATCGGCGCCTGCGTGCGTCTGCTTCGTAGCCGCTCCTTAAACAAGCCTCTGCAGAGCTCCTCACTCAGCTTTGAGCTACACAAGCTAAAGATAGAATGGAACAATGAGCACCGTGCTGCCGCTCTGCTCTATTAAGCAATGATTAGTACTTTGTGTTTTTAATGGCTCAAACTTTAAAATGAAGAAGGACTTAACCAAGCCTGTTAAAAAGCACCGCTCCCTCCGCCCACTGATTATGACCCCACCACTCAATATCATAGCAATATAAATATATATCTGTAAACAAACTGGGGTTTGTCTCCTAGAAACGCACAGCATATTAAGCGTTGCCTTCAATGTCGCTCTTAACACCAGCCGTTTTCTTCCGGTTCGCGTTGACAGTGGAAGTTGTCCATGGTCGACCAGTCAAATAAATTGGATATTAACACGAGGCAGTCGTTGGCAAGCGCAACGACGCCATGGAAGTAAAAGCAGACTCTCAGTGTGTGTGGGTGTGTGTGTGGAGGAGAGGGTGACGGAGGAACAGTCACAAACATGAAGCGCGTCCCAGTCGCTTCTTGTGTCTCATTTGTTAGTCAAAGAGCAGAGCTTTGCGGCCGCGTCCTCCATCCCCTCATTTCTTTGCTGCTTTGCTTTTTTTGTCAGTGATAATGGCTCACTCGCAGCTATGACAATAATCCTCTCTCCTCGTTTCGCCTCCTTTATCAGCCCCTCGCCCTCCGTCGGCTCCACAAAAACTGTTTTCAGCCGCCAGACGGCTGCTGTGTCGCGGTGCCGGCGCCTCGGTTTCCAAATAAGCGGGAGGACTTTTCACAATGCGGTCAGAAACACACAAACGCACGCACGGGGGACTTTTTATGTGGTGATGCTTTCAGGATCACCATGAGAAAATGCGTCTGGCCTCCACTTGTCTCCTGAGGTCGCACTTACAGTATGAAATACACTTCGCAGCATTAATAAATGCAGAGCCGCCGGAGCTTTACAACCACCTCCTTGAGTAGATTGCGTGAAACGAATGAGTAGCGTTTCCACTTTGGCAGCGGTCCCTGTCTCACTGCCAGCTGAACTTCCACTGAACTTAATGCGCAGGACCTTCTTCCTACCTTCAGCAGCCAAAGCGGCTTTTTGTCAGAATAAAACGGCCCCGTTTTTGTCCTCGGCGTCTTCTAGGTATGAGTCATACTCGCGCTGTTAAACAAAAGGGGACGATTTTCTTGCCAGACTTTTTCATTTTCTTTGTTTGTGACCTTGTTGGAGTTTGGCATTTTGAGCCTGTACAGCGTTATTGACGGGTGATAAAGAAGCTGGCTAATGGCACGAGCTAATACCCCAGTATGAAAGTAACACACAGCCACATGCATGGATAATCACACACACACACACACACACACACACACACACACACACACACACACACACACACACACACACACACACACACACACACACACACAGAAGCCTGACATTTCTCTGCCGATCGCCTGCCTCTCTCCTCTCGTCTCCTCTCGTCTCCTCCTCCTCTGCTCCCATTCAGCTGCGTCCTGATCGTGGGGCCTGTTTGTCTTATCGCCCTCCTCCAGCTGCGGTGCGGATTTGGGATCTGGGGGTCTCTCCGTCCCTCGGCTCCCCCCGCGCTGAAAGACGGGGACGCGCACCCGTAAACAGCAGCGAGCGCCGGCTGATATCGCGCAGATACAGTAGACGCCGGCCGGGCTCGTGCTGAGCTGCGTGGACCTCGGAGGCGAAATAATAACGCGGAGGAAGACACATTGTCCAACTTCTTTAGATGGGATTTCCTCCTCACGCCGTCATTATCTCCTGTCTTTGCCCGACTCTGTAATGCCACCTGCCTGTAGCTGTTAATGACTACAGCCTCTCTCTATTTCCCCATTTTCCTCACTTACTTAAGCACCTTAATGAACCACCTGTACTGTGTGTGTGTGTGTGTGTGTGTGTGTGTGTGTGTGTGTGTGTGTGTGTGTGTGTGTGTGTGTGTGGCAGGCCTACACTGCCCGAGGGTTGCCTCGTGTGTGTGTGTGAGACAATTATCTTTACTTACCTCTCTCCTAATGACCACTTTGAAATGAGCAAGGTGGAACAGAGCGAAGTCTGGCAGCCACAAAAACCACGTGCGCCGGTGTGTTTGCGCGAGAGGCCAGAGGTTGGAGCAAATCACCAACGCCGGCCTGGCACAGAAATGACGCTGAATTTGGATAGTTTGGATCGCAGCTTTTGCAGCAGGTGGTTTGTCTTATTATTAATGTTTGAATTATTTAAAAGCTGATTTCTATTTATGTGCCTACGTTGTCAAATGGACAAAGATCATGGAAAATATTTTTTCCTAAAACAAGGTTTAGACAGATGATGGTTGTGAAGCAGCAGAGATGAGTGGCTGCACCAGGACTGGCAGATATGAAGCAGAGCTCTGAGCTCTGCCAGAAACACCACGCTTCACAACTATGAGGGTTTGAATTAACGCTGAGTCATGGAGCTGATGGTGCCGAGCATAAGTCTGCTACAGGTATCAAAGTGTGTCCACTGCCCCTAGTGGCTGAAAACCTACTGATGCCACTTTAATTTTCAGCGTCCGTGTTCAATAGGTCGGAACAGATTGCCTTTAGAGCAAAGTTCTACTTCTTGCCTCATCTCAAGTTCGTAATTGGACTGTCTCTCAAGATGTTTTTCAGACGCTCCTGCCCAGATCTGCCTAATTAAGCCTGCACAGACCTCTGACAGTCTCTCATCGCTTTCACTGTGCTCTGGCCTCTAACAACGCCGCGGTTTAACAGGTTCTGTTTATTCCGTTTTCCGAGCGCTCGGTCAAAGTGTCCCGGCTCGTTCCAGTCCTCCTGTGCATCATCATTGTTCCCGTGCATCAGCCTATCGAGTGGTTGTGTGTTTGTTCCATCACTCGTGTTGCTTTGACATGTTCACGTAAGGTTAACCTGCTCTCCAATTATTCTTTTGGGCAAATAACAACATTATGCAACAGAGACAGCTCAGCGGCTGCCAGAAACCCGTCCTTGTTTCATACTGGACCGGGTCAAGCAGCACACATTCCTCGGAAATTGAATAGAAAACTTCAGGACAGTGTCTCTGAACAAACACACACAGACCGTGTGTGTTTATTTCCTTTCCAGTGTCTCTGAGGTGTTTGCTTAGATAAAGGTCATCTCAACAATTAACCTTGTGTGATGAGTGAGGGAGCAGTATAAACAACAGGACAGCAGCTGCTCGATAACAGACGGACGCCCTGTGTCTGAGCAAACACACACATATAGAGTTTATACCTGCTTATATGCTTTGCACACAGTCGCCTGAGCTTTGATTTCAGCCAGTCTAAGGGCTGCGGAGTCTGACGGAGTTCAACACATCCTGAGCACCAGACTCGATCCAACAGGAAAGAGCAACATGCAAAAAGTCTATTATTACAGTTTTCTGTTTATTAATATTATATTCCAATATTGAGAAACATACCTGTTCAAAGATGAGACAAAAAGCCATAATAATTGATAAGTGCATAATAAACTGGAAGAACTCATTGCAGTATTTAGAGCTCAGTATTATCACCATCTACTCTTTTATTGGCCTTTCTCTCCTCACTCCACCACAGTGCGCTCTGCTGCTGTGTGTGTGTATATGTGTTGAGTGTGTAGGAAGCTCCTCCGCGGGGAGCTGATCTCTAAAGTAACGAGACGGCGAAGTCTGACAGACTCAGTGGCACACATGAAGTACAGTAGGTGGCAGAATGGCCTTTGTGCTCAAATGCCACACTTTCCTTTCTGCCGTTTCAAGCGTGCGCTTCGTGACACCCCAACGCAGAACCCTCCGCCCCCCACGGAGCGTTTGAGTCTGAGCCTCCACTTGTCAGGCGGCGCTGCCTTTCTTTTGTCACTGCGTGATTGATATGGATCGGTTTCCCTTTATTGCTACTTCGTCTTTTTAATTTGACTTTTCATCAGACGCTCAAAAGTAGTGCAAGAATGTCACATTCAGTGACATTCTTACACACGCACGGCCGAAACGCGTGATCACATTGCGTTTGCTGGTCACGGCCTGAGTTGCTGTTGCTGGACGACTGCATGCTCATGTTTGTACTGTAGGTAGGTCTTCCTGTACTTGCTCTGCTTATCCGTCCTTGTTGGCAGACTCTCCCCATGTTTAGCCTCTCCCCAAGGTGATCTTTGAAAAGACAAACACAAAAACAAGCTGTCCTCTGCCTGAGCTAATGCAAAGGTTGGTGAATCCAGCCGTGCTGTGAACTATCCTCTAAGGATGTTACGCGTGCATGAGTGGGTGAGTCTCGCTCGCTCTTTGTGCGTGAATCAGACGAGCGCCTCCTCCTGAACCGGTTAAATAAGACTGTGTGTCACTGCGACTACCTTTTCTGCGGGGATTATTTGCATGTGTTGACGATAAAAAATAAAAATAAAAATAAAAAAAGCGGCGAGAGGCAGCGAGAGAGCAACTCACCGTTCAAACTGTGCATGTAATTCACTGCAACATTCGTTTTTGTACAGTAGCTCTTGCCTGTGTCTGTTTTATTCCCTGCCTGCTTCCAATTAAAGCAGCTCGGAGCCTGTCTCTTAGCTACTTTCCGATTTTTTCCCCCCCCTGCCGTGTCTCAGGACTTCACAAGCAGAAAGAAAATGGAATGACGAGGAGAAGCGATTGAATTATATGTAGAAGCAGTAGGTGTAATAGGGCAAATTTAGGAGAGGTAGATTGCATAGGATGGAAAAATGAAGCCCAGTTCAACTCTCACAGAGCTGTGGTGGTAAAGACGAACCTCCTCATAGGTAAAAAGTCACTTTGGGTTTGGGAACGGAAGTAGTTTTACAGAGGTCTGCTTCACAGTCAAGCCAGGGGACCTGGTGAATTGGGAGCAGAGGTGCTGCATTTATTATCAGCCACAATATGTATTATAGATAAGGGAGAGCTGTGAAGCCCTGAGAGTTCCTTTTTCTCCGGCTCTGGCCCGCGCGCTTCACCTTGTGTCTGTTGCCTTGTGTGGAATAAAGGAGGAGGCTGAGCTGCAGGAGCCGGGGGAACGCGGGCTTTTGGGGAGGGGGGGGGGTGGAAAAGGACAGCAGGTAGATGTCACGAGAGAACAAATAGTTTATTTACAGTACGGCTCTTCTCAAAGCACATGTTGAGCCTCATCATTTCCTGTAACCGGCTCCTCAATGCATCACACTCATCACTCATCACGCTGCGATTGTGAGCGTAAAGCCTAATTAGCTGCATGTGTCATTTTCGATAGGAAGCCAATCAGGACGATGTGTCGACTTTAATAGAGAGCTGACAATTATCGGCGTTTCCTGGTGGCGCCGCAGAGAGGACAAAGCACAGCTGCCTCCATTGTTGCTGTATCGGGCACACATGCTGCAGGTTATGTAACACGGGACGGACGATAACGAGGAACAGTGGTCGCGCGGAGGATGCGGTGTGAGCCGTTTCTTTTATTTGGTGTCTTTGAAACGGAGGTGTGACGTGTGAGTAGGTCAAAAAGACACACATACTGTGCGCATGCTAACTAGTTTTTTAAATTTTCCTTGGTTGGTTCTTTGAGGCCTTCATAGAATTGTTTTGCGAAGCATCAAATAGGCCACGCACGCCTGTCACTGAACCTGCTGGAAGGAGAATCGGCGCCGCTCCTTTGTGTTTTCACGGCCGAGCTCTTTGCATCTGAAGGCTTCATCAGCCAGACGACGCTTTAAAAACAGCTGCTTATACAGTGTCTTTCTGTTAAAGTGAGATTGTTTAAACCGGCCCTCCTCCTCCTCCTCCTCCTCCTCCTGTCACTGATCTCTACCTTTCCACCCACCGATTTCTCATTTTGGGAGTCGAGCTTCGTCCTGATTTCACACGTACTGCACGCAAACGTCCACGTTAGCGCGTTCTCCCACCTGCACGCGCTCGCTGTCCTCCAGACGCCATTACATAACGCTGGTGTTTGTGATGCAGGATGGATGAGCCGCCTGTTTGGAGAACACTTATGGGCAGGAGGCTTTAGGAACAGAACCCAATGCAAACAGCCAGAGATGCTCAACAGTGTGTTGTTGGTTTGTGTTAATTGTTACAGAATCTGCTCAGTGTGTAGTTTGAATCGTTGAATTTTCCCTCTTATTGATGGTGTGACCCTCCCCCATACACACACTATCATTCCAGTGTCCTTTGAGTCACACGCGCGCACAGACAAAGTTGAAGTAGTCAAGAGTGGGAGAGAGCAGGAGATTGCGCTCAAGCGATCGAGTTGAGAGCGAAGTGGAAAGTTCAGCTGCAGTGTTGCTGAACAGACGGACGGAGAGAGAGCTCCTTAAGAAAACTAGACGACGTGGAGAGGAGCGAGGGATTACGCTGGGGCAGTCTGTGATTATAGTAGAGGAGCGCAAGTGCAGCACTTGTCACCATCTAAGCGGCTATTAGTTCTCTTAGCGAGGATCAAACCAGGCGCTGTCAAGTTGGAGAGAAGGCGGAGGAAACCAAAGGGTTGGAGGTGTTTGATGTTGCCGACGGCCTTTTTTAGGCGTAGCAGCGCCTTGCTCTCGTTCACTTCTTGCCCGTTGACACTTTTGATGAATCGCCCCCTCGGGCTGCGGGCACCAATGCCTCCCGATCGATAGCTTCCATTCACTATTCGAGCATGAGACGGTGACGGCTGCCACGTTCAAGATGAGCAGGAAGCATCCCATAATCTCCTTAGAAGATGAATGGCACAATGACAGTGTGCGCACACACCGACATACAAAGCAGCCCGGGCCCCAGTCGACCGGACGGCGCCTAAATCACGGTGAAGGTGACATCCCGTCCTCGGGCGGTTGACGGCAGTGAGACCGATCTGCCCCTGTTCTATTAGGACTGATTACATCATTTAGATACAGATGGGTTGTTTAACGCAGCAGCTGTCCTCATCAGACACACCAGACTGGGCCCCTTGGTTAATGGTTCACGAGGAGCCGTGGGGGGAGCAGAATCTGGCGACGAGGAGGAAATGCGTAAATGAACTACGGGGCAGAGAGGGTGGAGGAGCCAAGCTGTCGCCAAGAGGGACGAAGATCAGGTGTGCTGGAAGTTAAATAAGTTCACAGCAAAGCCAAGCGTCTGCCTCCAGGTTCACGTCAAGGGTCAAAGGTCGCTACACGCCGAGCTGAGGTGAGGGACTGGACTATGTCAACTCAGCAACAAGAAGCTGCCTTGCTCCTGGGTCCAAAGGCAGGGCGGCCGGAGCGCACGCACTGGTACCGAACCACGGCTGACTCCGGGTTCCTCCTCCTCCTCCTCTTCCTCCTCCTCCTCCTCCTCCTCCTACGCCGGCAGCCTACAGTCGCTCACAGGGGCTCCGCTGCTCCGAGGCGCCCTGATCTCCGAGTCACAAAACACCTGCTGCCTGCCTTCTGTGTGTGTGTGTGTGTGGGGGGGGGGGGGGCATCACAGGGAATCCAGAGCTGCGTGCGCTGGCTGGCAACGTAAAACAGGAGTGGAGCAAACTGGAGCTGAGGCGATGCGATAGCGGCGCTGCCTCTCAGGGAGCATCATCGAGCTTTTTGTCATTCACACGGCGTTCGATGCCTTCGGAGAAATGAGGCGATCCGGTTCCTCTCTCTCCCAACGTTAGGCTCGACTGACCGCCGCTGCCCGGCGCCGGCAATGAAATGAATGGGCCGTCCTCAAAATCTCCCCTGTGGTGTGTTTGTGGACACACCACGGATCCGTTCCGCTGCGCGTCTCTGGCTGTTTATTTGTGCGCCTCGTCTCCTTTGGGTCCAGCCCGGTACCGTTTTCATCAGTCCACAGAGAAGCACGGGCCACAGTGCTGCGTGTAGGGAACTCCCGCAGGGGATGAAAGCTGACATCAGTAGGAGTCGCCCGTGTTTGTGTCTTTTAGGGAGAGCAATGCAGAACCTTATTCCTGGAGAGACTCCGTGTGCCTCACAACCAAATGGAACCGTGAATGTTCTGTACAGCACGTGCAGAAACGCGGCTGAACCCAGAACCTGAAGTAATGACACGATGAGAGGAGGTCACCGATAAAACGAACAAATGCAGTCGGGGGAAATGGAGTTAAACGTCCTGCCACAGAGCGTTGGCACCAGCTGTACGTCTGCTTAATTGTTTTAATTAGTGGAGTTGGCAGAAACCACAGTTAAATGTATTGGGACTTTGTCTAAGAGTTTTGCTTTTTGGCGGCTGAACTGGTCGCTGTCGATCACCAGCGTGTGACAGGTGCAGAGGTGACAAGGTGTCTGTTTGCTGCCACTGTGTATAAAATGCTCAGGGGCGTTTAAATATTTCAAATGTTCGCTGTAGAGACCGGAACGGGGCCCGTTTCCGTTCCGACAGCGTGATTGTCGTGTTCCTGCTTTAACGTGACCTTCAGCAACACTTTGTCCCGCTATTTATTTTCTGTAGCTTATAACACTTCCTGTGTCCCCTATGAGCAAATCCCCCTGCCTGCCACAACAAGTCTTGTCATGACCTTTTAGCTTTTCCCGTCGCCATGACAACGTCCAACCGATAAAAACGGAGATATGGCTCGGACGCCCAGAGCAAGGAGCAAAACCGTAGTCTGATCCTTAAATCTGAGGCCGTGGGCCGATTAAAACCAATAAATATCTCTGCTCCTTTGCCCTCCAGCTCCGTCCTCCAATGGTTCAATTACACTGCTGTTATATGGTTATATTTCTACAGGCGGGATAATTAAGTGTATATAAAAGCACATGCGGTAATCTGCTGCTGGACATTAATCCCAGGGAAGTTGGCACAAATAATTGCTTTGCTAAAGTGTGACTGACGTTATTACTAAGATACAAAAATGCTTCATCCATATACATCAACATCCAAACCCTATTCTCAGGTCAGGAGGTGGTTGGTTGTATTTTATACAGCAGACACTGTTTCATTCATTTTCGCTGCTTTCCACTGGTTTTCATCAACAATGACAATGGATAGTTATGAGTTTGAGCCACTCATAGCAGAAGCTGCGGTTTACTTGTGTGTATCTGCCCTCTGCTGGTCGACTGCGATTAGTGCAGGCAAATGGTTTAAAGTCACCGGACACAGCAAAACACAGGAGACGCTGGAAGAGCCGCTATTGTGGACAGACGGGATGGAGGAACTACGAGTCTGTTTCCATAGCAACTAAACCCTTCAATGTCTACTTGCACATATTTGCTCAGACATATACACAAATAATGATTTTCCAATCCATATTTTTTTTATCTTTATTACAGCTTTTAATGAATATTCATTAGTATCCACATTGAAATCTGCTGTAGTCGTATTTCTCCTAGCTGGAGGACGCATGCATCATTACTTACTCATAGTAACTTCATTAATATCCCATCATACTCTGTGATTTTCTTCAAAGTTACAACTGAAGTGTGAAAGGTTTGTTTTTCAGGGTTTTGCTGCCATTTAGACCCCCCCCCCCCCCCCCCCCCCCCCCCCCCCCCATCCCCCTCCTCCGCGGCTGTGCGGCATTGTTACCTGCAGGTGGCAGCAGCGTCGTGGAGCTGAGACTGTTGGTTCACATCTGCATCACTGCAGCCTGTGTTTAATAAGGGAAAAAGAATCGCCGTTAAAACATAGTTCTGTTGAGTAAAATGCTGAAACACGAGACCAACTATTAACAAAGCACATTAGTTTCCCTCTGTTTTATCGTGACCTACAGTATGATTTGAGATTTGAATTTATTTCTTGTTACAGTAGACCCCCCTCATGCAGATGTGCCTAAGGGGCAGGACTGGGTGGTGAGAGGCAGTGGTAATGTCTCCGTCTCCGTCAGGCTGCTGAAGATGAGTGTTTCCACCTGTGTCTCTTTCTCTTTCCCTCTTTCCTCCTTCCCTCCACAGTCACATGTTCTCATTGAATGGAGCGTGGAGTGGGTCTCACCAGCTGGTGCCTTTGCCTGCCATATAAATAGTGTTAAAGCGTGTGTGTGTGTGTGTGTGTGTGGATGTGTGTGTGTGTGTGTGTGTGTGTGTGTGTGTGTGTGTGTGTGTGTGTTTGTGTGTGTTTGCCAGATACTTGAGTGGAGGGTAAGTGTAACATCTGCCCTGTTTGTGCTCGTACGACGCCGACGGCTGCAGCCAAACCAAAGTGTGGAAAAGCTTCTTTTCCTTTTTTTATTCTTAATGTCTGACGCTGATTTCTAATTGCTCACTATTACATTTATATATTATACCTACTGGAGTGTAAATCTTTAAACAGCTTTGTAGCAACAAACATTTTTGCCTCATCCATTGTACTGCAAATAACAATGTGACATCACTTAAGGCTGAGGCCAAGAAACTGAGACGTGACTTGGATCAACTGTTGTGTCGCCTTCGTGCGGGCCAATGAGCAACAGGAGCTAACTCTCCACCAGCAGGGGGCACTTGTCTGTATTTGCCCTCCAGCGAGGTGCAAATGCAGAAATACAGAAACAAGGAGGCACCTCTAAGTAGATGTCTGCTAGGGAGGTGTCACTGGGGTCCACTGAGCTCAACAACCAGGTCAAAAGCTGCAGACGGGAGTCGGACCGGTGCTGAGAACCAGGCCAAACTCAGGCCGACTCAACCAGACGCCTTCGCTCTGAGGCACGTGTGACTTGAACGCAGCAGTGGGGGGGGGGGGGGGGGGGGGGGCTCCGTCTACTTCACACCTCCTCCACCGGAGGCGTCTTCGACTCAGGTGTGAAGCGTCTGCGGCCGCTGTGTATTTGCAAACAGCCAGCATCC